>NC_137605.1:4221062-4226062 GCF_963280865.1 Gymnoscopelus braueri
ACTTTAACCCACTATCGCCTAATCAGTGCATTACAATGATTAAGTCTCTTTAACCTGGATGTTACCTTTATTTATTATTATTAATAGTCAGCGTATCCCTGTGCCTATCACACTCAGTATGTCTGTGGCCTTTGTACTTCCTTGTAATACCACGTTACCGCTATCTTAATACTTTCTACATAACACTCCTTTCAGTGATTACTCCATCGTTACCACTTCTTCCAGTAATTAATACAATCTTTAAGCGTATAATAAGCATTACCACGCTTTATAATGCTTCTGTTCTTCCATCCCTTTTTAGTTTATTTAACTCTTACTGTCTTTAAGTATTTTTATTCTTCTAGAGAGTAGAGTAAAAATAGTAGAGTATTTCTACTCTTTCCTCTCAAAGTCACACCTTCTATGTTTTTTGGCTCCTCGCCCAGCTTTTGTGGTTCCCTGTCCTCCACGAGAAGTTCCTCTTTTCTAGCTGTTTCTCTTACAGCTAACCGCTTTCGTCATTCTCACACACACTGTCGTGGCCCTGTCTTTTCTCACATCTCAATTTTAACCCCTTGCATTCCAGCATGAAACAGAAAAAGACTTTAAGTACCTTCCTAATACTCAGTTCATCAAATTACCACAGTTTAAGCACAAAAGCATCAATACAAACAAATATATGAAACAATATGGTGGAGAAAGGCTCTGATCTTCCTCATCGCCAACTGTATGGACTGTCCGGTGATGATGGATGGGTAGGCGAATTCCCTCATTCTGGAGTGGTAGGTACGTAGACCAGGGTATGGTGCATCCCTCTACGTCACAGGCGCAGAGGGACACGAGCCGGCCGGCGAGTCCGGGTCAAAGCCTGGCTTGCGCTCCCCCCTGAATCAGCTCAGTTTTACCGCAGCACTGCATGGGAATACAGAGCATGCCTTCGCCGCCTCACTTCCCGACCCGCCCACTACCTGGTTCGTACCTGTCTGGTACCTGTTTTTGACCCGTATGAAGAGCTCCAAGGCTTGCGCCCTGTTCTGCCTCGCCCCCGGCGTCTTGGTGGAGTTAACCACTGCAACTTCAAGCTGCTGAGCCGGGTGGCTCGCTTTGCGGATACCCCCGCTACAACCAGATGTGCGTTGCTGAACATAAGATCGGTGAAGCATAAGACCTTTATCCGGAATAATCTATTCTCCTCGAACGCGTTGGATATTCTCTTTGTGACGGAAACATGGATGAAACCGGGTGAGTCTGCTGCCTTCACCGAACTCTTACCTCCTGACTGTACTGTTATAAAGTCTCCCAGGACTACAGGTCGTGCAGGAGGAATAGCAACTATTTTTAAAGACAGTCTTTATTGTAAGCCCATGTCACCACTGTCATTCTCCTCTTTTGAATTGAGTTTGTTTGAGCTGCATCGCTCCGACCCGGTTCTATGTGCGGTGATCTATCGGCCACCGAAATACAATAAGGACTTTATAAAGGACTTCTCCGATTTCTTGGCTGGTGCTCTGATTAAGTAAGATAAAATCTTAATTGTTGGAGATCTGAACGTGCACGTCTGTTGTATCTCTAAGCCACTGGCTAAAGATTTCTTGGATGTACTTCATGCTTTTAACCTTGTTCAGCATGTCACTGAGCCGACACACGAGCTCGGGCATACGCTTGATCTTGTCATTTCTTACGGCTTGCCTATTTCAAATGTACAGGTTTGTGCTCCAGTCCTCTCTGATCATTTTCCTGTCATTTTTGATTTTGTATTGCCCTGTGACACTTTTAAATCATGTGCTCCTGCGCGCCAGTGCCGCGTGTTGAAACCTGGTACTGCTGCGCTTTTTTCTTCTGCTTTTGCTACTGTTGCTCAGGCTGAAAATGGTTTCACTGAGGGTGTAGACACTGAGCAACTTACATCGTCCTTTCTCTCCACTTGTGTCGGCATTCTGGACACTGTTGCGCCGCTAAAAACCATGCGCCCCAGACCTAGGTCTGAGCCCTGGCTAAACGACACCACCGTGCTGCCAGGAGAGAGTGCCCGGAGAGCCGAACGCAGGTGGAGGAAGGACAGGCTCCATGTGTCACATGACATTTTAAAAGAGTGTTGGAAAAAATATCAGAGTACTGTCAAAACTGAAAAGTCAAGGCATTTCTCCGATATCATTTCCAAAAATGTCGATAAACCACGTGTTCTTTTTAAAACGATCGAACTGCTGCTAAATCCTCCCCAGCCCACTTGTTTGGAAGTGTCTCTTGAGGTCTGTGAAAATTTCCTTTGCTATTTTGTAGACAAGGTCACTACCATCAGAGCACACATCTCCCCCCCTGCCTTCGACCCCTCTGTAGCTGTCACCTGCACAACTGTATTTAACCATTTCAACCCTGTGTCCTTTTCAAAACTCAGTGAAATGGTCATCCAACTCAAAACCTCATCCTGTCCCACAGATGCTATCCCCACTCACCTCTTTAAGGAGGTCTGGGAGACCATTGGGCCCAGTGTCCATAACACTTGTGGCACCATTGATTAAAAAACCTAATCTGGATACCTCTGTTCTAGCAAATTAGAGACCTATTTCAAAGCTTCCATTCATTTCAAAGATCCTTGAAAAAACTGTGTTATCACAATTACAGTCCTTTTTGCAGGTACACAGCATTTTTGTCATTTTTCAATCTGGGTTTAAAGCGTTTCATAGCACTGAGTCAGCACTGCTGAGGGTTTTTAATGATGTGTTAAGGACCACTGACTCTGGTGACTCTGAAATTCTGCTGCTGCTGGACTTATCTTCTGCTTTTGATACTCTGGATCACAAAACTCTAATTTCCCGATTAGAGCATTGTGTTGGTGTCAGGGACACACGCTTTAGATCGTTTTTCATCCTATCTATCCGAGAGATGCTTTTCAGTTAAATTTGGAGATTTTGTATCATCATCCACCCCCCTGTCGTCCGGAGTCCCTCAGGGCTCGATCCTTGGGCCAATACTTTTCTCCCTATATCTTCTCCCCCTGGGACAAATTTTTAAGAAACATGGCATCTCCTATCACCTTTATGCTGATGATTCCCAGATCTATATGCTCTTAAAAAAGCATAGCAACAGCTCCCTGACACCTCTTTTTGACTGTCTAAACGACATTAAGGCTTGGATGGCTCTTAACTTTCTCAGTGTAAATGAGAGTAAAACAGAGGTCATAGTATTTGGGCCTAGTGGTCCTGGTGTTGTTCCCTCTGACCTTGGTTCCCTGCAGCCTTATGTTAAATCCGTTGTCTCAAATCTTGATGTCAAATTGGACAATGTGCTCAAACTTGATAAACAGATAAATGCTGTGGTAAGGTCCAGCTTTTATCATCTAAGGCTGCTCGCCCAAATCAAGTCTGTACTTTCTTTGAATGATTTTGAGCGTGCCATTCATGCTTTTATCACCACACGCTTGGACTACTGTTATGCACTTTATGTTGGCTTAAACAAAGCCTCCATTGCACGTTTACAGCTAGTCCAAAACGCTGCGGCACGTCTCCTAACGGGAACCCGCAAGCATGACCACATTACACCGATTCTGGCTTCACTTCACTGGCTCCCAGTTTGCTTCAGAATTGATTTTAAGATGTTATTGTTTGTTTTTAAATCACTGAATGGCCTGGCACCTCAGTATTATCTGAACTCCTAGAGGTGTATAACCCCCCTAGGTCACTACGGTCTGCGGGCCAGTTGAAACTTGAGGTCCCAATTTCAAATTTGAAAACCAGAGGTGACCGAGCCTTCTCGGTAGCAGCCCCCATTCTATGGAATGCGCTCCCCTCCCATATTAAACTGGCCCCCACCATCGATACCTTTAAATCTCGCCTTAAAGGGATATTTCACTTTCAAAAAAACTTTGGGTAATTTTATCTTTTGTGAGCCCTCCAGACCGTTTTTAAGTTGCTTGATTCATTATTTAGATATTTGATGTTGATTTTCATTTATTTTTAATATTTTTTTTTGAAAATTAAAACAATTAAATACGATAAAAATTTTAAATAAAATAAATGAAAAAGGTTATCGAAAAAACACGGCCCCCTCGCGTATTAGGAGGGCAGGGTGAGTCACCAGAACCAAGGACGGGTGTTTTTGATGAATCTAACATGTTAAAAATGGAGTTTGAAGTTATAATGGGTTTGTATAGGAAGGGGGCGTGTCTGATAAAATGAATATTAAATATCTAAATAATGAATCAAGCAACTTAAAAACGGTCTGGGGGGCTCACAAACGCCTGGGTAGACGATAAAATTACACAAAGTTTTTTGGAAAGTGAAATATTCCTTTAAAGGGATACTTCACTTTAGGGCCGGGGACACATTTTAAAAAAATATTAAAAATAAATGAAAAAAGTTATGGAAAATTCATGGCCCCCTCACGCATTAGAGTGTCCTACTAATGCGTGAGGGGGCCATGAATTTTCCATAACTTTTTTCATTTATTTTTAATATTTTTTTTAAATGTGTCCCCGGCCCGAGAGTGAAGTATCCCTTTAAGTCCCACCCTTATGCTTTGGTGTTTGACCCTGTTTGAGTGTTTCTGTGGTCTATGTTTTGTCTCACTGTCTGCTCGTGTCGTATTTTCAGTGATGTGTCTCTTTCTGTTGTTTATTTTGCTTCTTTTGTTGTATGTTTTGCTTCTGTGTTTTGCTTTGTCTCTGTGATTTTTGTTTTACTTTCCCAGTGTTTTTTTTTTTTTTTTTTTCCTGTACAGCAAGTTTTAAAATGTGCTATATAAATAAAGTGGATTGGATTGGATTGGATCCTAGAGATAATGCCTGGTGATTGTGGTCGTTGCGACATCAACCTTATTGCAGTGATGAGCTGTGGATTTTTTAGCTAGGGGGGCTCTATTTTCTGACGTCACGTGCACGCATGTGCACATAGCCGATCAGCTCAGTGCTAGTTGAAATACTGTATTCAACATGTGATTTTCAATGTAATTATATCTTATTATTTGGTTAATTTGTTGTTTTTATTTTTGTTTCAATTAATTAATTATTTTATTTTCCTTTTAGT
>NC_137605.1:4228562-4238562 GCF_963280865.1 Gymnoscopelus braueri
TGCGTGTGCACGCGTGTTCAGCGTTCCCCTAGCGTAGCTTCCTGGTTGCTATGTGGGGGGGAACAACAAAAGACAGGTCCCCGTCGGCACATCAAAGCCCCGCCTCTCCGCGTTCTCCTTCTCCTCCTCGGAGGAGGAGGACGGTTTATTTCGCGAGGAGGAACTCCTCCTCGCGAAATAAACCGTCCTCCTTCTCAGAAGGAGGACGGTTTATTTCGCGAGGAGGAGCTCCTCCTCGCCTCACGTAATAAACCCCCGCCTCGCAGTGCCGCGTCCTCCTTCTCCTCCTCCTCCTCGCGAGCCTCGCTAATAAACCCTGTCTCGAAAAGCCCCGCATCGCCCCGAAGCCCCGTGCCTAAAAACAAGCGCTCTGTCTTCAATCACCCTGGCTCTCCAAACACCCTGTGACATATATACTCGTGCATTTCTGATTCTTTGTTCTTGTTATTTTCAGGGCCGGCGCATGTTCTGGGCAAACTGGACAATACCCCAAAGCGCCAAGTCACTAGGGCTGCCAAAGGACGCTCTGCCACAGGTGATGGTTTTGATCCATTATTGTGCTTTCCAACTACCTACTACAGGAGTTAGGAAAGGAAACAACGGTTATCAAAATTGAGTGGGGCACAAAAAACTGTCTGTGTGTTTGTGCGTGCGTGTGTGTAAGTGTGTGTGCGTGCGTATGTGCTTGCGTGCGTGCGGTGTGTGTGTGTGTGTGTGTGTGTGTGTGTGTGTGTGTGTGTGTGTGTGTGTGTGTGTGCGTGCGTGTGCGTGTGCGTGTGTGTGTTGGTGTGTTGTGTGCGTGTGTTTCTAATCAAGCAGGGGGAGGAATAGAGTTACTATTTGTATTCAATATTGACTTTTTAAGCCTCTCATCCTTGTATGATGTCTACAGGTCTTTATGCAGTGCCAGACCCAACACAGACAGTGATTTATACAAAAAGGAGACCAAGAGATGGAGAAAGAGGAGAGAGTGGTGACACTGACAACATCTATGAGAGCCTGGACGATGTCACAAACCGTGACGTCTCTGGACCACAGGAGGACATGAGGGACAACACAGCAGGAAGACACACTCAGGGTGAGTTTGACAAACTGACATTGACATACATTGACAATATGTCTAAAGAAGGTTAGCCCTGGCTGAGAAGTGACAGGCATTATTTATGATGAATAAAAGACAGCCCAACAGAATATGTATAATTATGTAGAAGTATACTGTTACTGTACAGTATGTGCCAACGTACACACATACATGCATGTATATGATGTGTGCATTTGCACAAAAATTGACCCCAACGTTTTTTTTAAAAATATTAATGAACTATATTCTACAGTTTAACAGTTTTACATTCCAAGGACCTCAATTAGGCCAATGACCTGCATTTGATTGTACAAATGGAACCAAAAGGACCCTTATGGGTCTGTAACAATGAGAGTGTACACATGGAACCAAATGGACCCTTATGGGTCTGTAACAATGAGAGTGTACACATGGAACCAAATGGACCTGTGAGGGTTCATCTCATTTAATGTGTGCATTCTCAGACTGAGGATTTTACATGGGGTCCCAGAAATAATAATCATATCAAATGGTGATATGTGGCCTAGTGTATATCAAACTGGGGGTCCTTGAAATTAAAAAGGAATCACTGAATATTTATTAACATAAAAATACAATATCCATGTAAAGTTTACTGTGCAAACGGGCCGGGCTTGGTTTACGATATATTTCGTGATAAAATAATATATTGAATATAACATCTAAATGTAAATATTTCACTTCACAAGGCTAGAGGTGGAGGGAGATGTTTGCTACAGAGACTCAAAGACAAGTGAATATTGTGCAACTTTCCACAGCACTCTTCACAGACAGTGCAGACAGTTTGAGTTCATACCTGGAGTCCAGCAATTTAATCCGTCTTTCTCCGCTGTACTCAGGGTCAGGGATAGTGCTCCATTATAAAGGGTGAAACTGCTCTCGCTTTCCATAGACGAGTATTCAAAAGACGATGCAACTGTTTGTTTTAATACAGCATAGCTGGCGTCATTAGATATTGTATACATTTTCATACTCTCAGACCTCTGACATTGTGTTAACAATCTCCTCACATTTGGAGGATAATATGAGTTCACTTTGACTCTTGTTTCATGTCCATGGATCTGATCAACTGACTTCTCCTCCCCTCTCTCCACTGCTAGTTCAATATAAACACTGCTGCGTCTTCCATCTCATGCCTGATTTATGACTAATCGTATGACTGTGTCGCGAGCAGAACACAGCAGATCTCAAAGACTACAACGTGTTGCACCACGTTGTAGGCTTGTAGATCAGGCTTCAGTAAGAAATGGGTGTGTACTTTGACATGCAAGTGAAAAACAGCAGTCTGCGACTGCAGCGTTTATTTATGCTGTTTCTGTTTGATATAGAAACTGGTCTGTTGTCATGATTCCCGCTCTCGTCCGCTCCCGTTGACTGTTTATTCCCAATCACTGGATTAATACAAAAATGAAAACAATGTCACCCTTAATTTAAACAGGCGACAACTACAACACAAATCTATCTTAGCTAGATAGATTTGTTCTGTACGCCACATTCCGGGCATGTGTGAGGCCGCGCATGTTACAGGAAACGTTGCTACCAGACCTCACCCCCAGGAGTCAGGACTCAGCTAATCCCAGCTCACTTTGCTAGGGAAAAAATTCTACTACAAAAAAAATTCTGTTATGCTGCCACCAAAATGTGGAATGCCTTACCAAAAGCCATTAAAGATAATAATAATAATAATAATAATAATAATAATAATAATAATAATAATAATAATAACGTTTTGTTTTATCCTTTTAGATGAACTTTGGACTGTACTACATGTACTGTTAACAAACTTGTTAACAAAGTATTCAATTTATCTATCAATCAATCAAAGTAAGTGTACTTTGTGTTTCAGGACAGCGCTCTGAAACCGTTGTTGCTGTGTGTCTGGGGATACTGTGTGTTATGCTGCTGGCTGTGATCATAGGTCTGACTGTGCACTGTGAGTATTGATCACTTTTCTTTTTACACATAAACAAATAATAATATCATTGAATCCACTTCTTCTCAAAACTAATTTCCTCACAGATGCTTGACTCTCATTGTATTCAATGTCAATTAGTTGACATTATTTTGAGAGTGATGTCAAAGCACAACCAGGGCACACTGGTGACATCATTGCTGTGAGACTCAGCATGGAGTTCAGTGTCGACTAAGTAGTGTACTCACTGTAGTTGTAGTCTAACTGTATAGTTATTAGCCGGGTATACACCAACTAGTAGTTTAGTTAGTTGTAGTATTGTAGTTAGATAACCACACCTACATTGACAGGGTGTGACAGCGCAGGAAAGCAGAGCCAAGGGTAATGGGGCTGTAATTACCCGGATGGTGAACAGATCACACCAGACTTATGTCTAACTACAATACTACAACTAACTAAACTACTAGTTGGTGTACAGTATATACAGGGCTAATTAGATAGCATTTGGGACACTAAATTATACTAACAGTTAGTAGACTACAACTACAGTTAGTACGCTACTTAGTCGACACTGAAGTCTCACAGCAATGATGTCACCAGTGTGCCCTGGTTATTCTATGACATCACTCTCTTTAAAAAGAATGTCAACTAATTGACATTCATCACAACATTGTAATGTAGATCAAAAGAGCTTGGACTCTGAATTACGCCAGAAACTGTATTTTAGTCAAAACCTCATCTGAAATATAGCTGCAAGCAGCGATAATACAGGGCCAGCGATTGCAGAGAAGAAAGAAAGAAGCAATGATAAGTTATATGCACAATAAGCCATAGAAACATAGAAGACTGAACTTGAGAGAAAGAAGACCATGCAATTAACAAATGAGCATTTTAAACCCTCACTAACCCTACCTCAGTAAAACTATGCCTACCCTTAACCTCAAGAAATACTACGCGTGAAGCTTACGAATGCCAAATCATGATCACCTCAACACATCATCGGGGACAGGGATCGAACCAGTGACCTCTGGACTCATAGTCTGCCTTTCTTCTCATTGAGCTAGAGATATGATAGCCCTGGTAGTGTCTGTTGATATATATATAAGTCTTTCCGTCCCTGATGGACCAAGCCTCTGTTTTGCTAACTACTCTAGATCACTGGTTCCCTAACAATCTACCGATAGAGAAATTGTACGTCTCCTCGGAACAGAAACCAGTGAAAATAGCTGATCTACAATCTCACAAAACGTGAAAAGTTGTGTCATTGTAGATCAGCTATTTTCACAATGAAGTATGTCATACATTGAAAAAACATACTCTCGTTGCTATCTGAAAAGTTGTGAGATTTTAGATCAGCTATTTTCACAATGAAGTATGTCATACATTGACAAAAATACTCTCAAATAAGCATTTCATGTTATCTTTAACAATTGCACATGTCATGTTTTATGCAATGCCCCCACTCACCCACCCTAACCTCAGTAAACAATACATGTAAGATTAAGAATGCCAAATCATGATCATTTCATCACATTGTCAAGGACAGGGATCGAACCAGCAACCTTTGCCCTCACAGACTGCCTCTTTTCTCATTGAGCTAGTAATATGGCCTCCCTGACAATGTCTGTTGATATGTATAATTCTTTCCATCCATTATGAACCAAGCCTCTGTTTCACTAACTACTCTAGATCACTGGTTCACAAACCATTTACCAATAGAGAAATTGTATGTCTCCTCGGAACCGAAACATCCGAAAGTAGCCGATCTACAAGCTCACAAAACGTTGCTATCTGAAAAGTTGTGAGATTGTAGATCCGCTATTTTCACAATGAAGTATGTCATACATTGAAAAAACATACTCTCAAATAAGCATTTCATGTTATCTTTAACAATTGCACATGTATTCATTGATACTGTCATGTTGTTTGCATTGCACTTTAAATGAAGTCTGCATGAAGTGAGACTTGAACCGGCGACCTTACGGTTGTCAGGCAGATTCTGTAGAGAGAAGCCATCGGTCCAATGATACATTTTAACGCAAATAGCTGAAAAATCCTGGGTTTAAGTGTTTTTCAAACTGCTCAAAATTGCGGACAATCTAAGGGCGGAGCTTACTGGTCAAAGCGATAGATGTGTTCCTCATGAGTCAAGGCACAAGTGTAAGCAAGTTTCACGACTGTCGGCCAAACGAGGCATGACTTTTGCCTGTTTAAAGTTTGCATGTTCAAAAAATTGCTATAGCGCCCCCCCTTGGGCAATTGGAGTAAGATTGGTTTCAGTGATATTTGGAATGACCCTCTACATTACTGCAAAGTTTCAAAGAAATGTGTGTGTTAGGGGCAGATGAATAATTTTCATAAAACTGCAATAGTTAAAACCTATCTCCTCCTGGAATTTTAGAGTAATCTGCACAAAACCTTTTACACATGCACTTGGGACCTTTGCCGACAAAACGTTAGTGGTGGATTTTCCATAAGTGAAAAAATGCAGAAGTTATGAGCCAATGAAGGTTTTTCCTATAATTCAAAATGGTGGGAGATCTAAAGGTCAGAGGTCAAAAGTCAGCGTGTGAAAGTTGTCAGGCATGAGTAGACGCATGTGTGTATTGAAGTGGCTTTCATTGGCTATTCATGGCTGTAGGTCAAACAGGGCATGAGTTGTACCTGTTCAAAGTTGACATTTTCAATTGAGTGCTATAGCGCCACCTTTTGACGAAAGATTGTGAGAATTATTTCTTGATCGTTTTTCATGACCATCTACCATATGGCCGAGTTTCGTAAAAAGCTTATGCACGGTTAAGCCAGAACTGGCAAAAACGGCAGAAGAAACAGAATAATGCCAATAATAAAACGGAGCCTTGCTCTGTAGAGCCTGGCCCCGTAAAAATTAGGTCCTAGGCATTATTAATGCCAGAGTTGATGCTTGTATGATCATCACAAAGTGAACGATGTTTCACTAATCTGTTACACTAGGTAGGATATTATAGGAGATGTCCGACCATTACATCACTCACTGACTCTACTAAAAGGTATCGTAGGTGTCCTATAACTATACACTGGTGAGTTTTGATTTGAAACAATGGATTCAGGAAGCAGTGTAACAACATGAATCCCATTACTTCATCTGTCAGTGATGTTCCGGTTTCCATTTGGTCATGGCAGTTTAATAGATCATCCAGGTGACTGCAACCAAAGACATTAGTGTTCTATATACTGAACCCTCTTAGGCACAGCCTGGAGGGATGATTGCTCTGTGATTGGCTAATTTGTTGTTAGGCCAATCGTCCAACCAATACTAAGTTACTACTAATAACTTATTCAGACTCTCAATGACTCTGTAAAAGAAATGTAATGATTTGTTTCTGAACTCATTATACATGTTAAAAACTAATGGCTGGAAAGTTATACCATTAGACCATTTCAACTGTTTTCAAAATTTTTAGGGCCCGAGCACTGCACAGTAGTGTGAAGCCCTATTGAAACGGCAATGATAATGAATGGGGAAAATGAGGGCCTAAACGTAAAGTTACGCCACTTTGCACACACATCTCAAGTGGCGAAAAATTACATATTTTTATCATCTCAAAAAGGGGCGTGGCCTAATGGCTCAATAATACCTACAACATTTTGTGCTTGAAGCCCCACAATACAGTTTCACCTACATAAATGCAAATTATCATGTCCCGACTTGTACTGTCTCTTGGAGCCATGACTTAAACCAGGGGTTTTCAACCAGTGGTCCGTGGAGGTATTGCAGGTGGTCCCTGCCCATGCATTACAAAACAAAAACAAAAACGTTTTATTTATTTTACTTTTAATAACTTACAGGAGTTCTTACTGTATGGTGTGTGTGTGTGTGTGTGTGTGTGTGTGTGTGTGTGTGTGTGTGTGTGTGTGTGTGTGTGTGTGTGTGTGTGTGTGTGTGTGTGTGTGTGTGTGTGTGTGTGTGTGTGTGTGTGTGTGTGTGTGTGTGTGTGATATGAAATTAAATGTGAGCTTACCACAATCACAGTAATCCTTAATCATATTCCATAATATTCAAACAAAATCACTGTATTCTATTAGATATTATATTGATATTATAGCTATTTTCTCCAGCTCCCTGTGGTGCATGAACCCCCCACCACTATTGTGTGGGTTGGGTCTATGATGGACCCACCACGCACAATAGTGGTGGTCTCCAGGTTGCTCTTAGTCAAGATGGTGGTCCCTAGGTCAAAATCAGTTGAAAACCCCTGACCTAAAACAAACAGGAAGTCGGCCATTTTGAATTTATAGTGGCGTTTTTGTGCATTTCACGTCATTTTCACGGGTTGTACTTGAGTTGAGTTTGTGTTCCTATTGGCTGGCCTTTAAATAGCCATGACTCCAGTTCCCAGCATGCTAAACCTACGAAACTTGCTAGGTGCACTCAGACGGCCAATAGGAACAGGCTATAATTGCTTAAGCCCTGCCCCCTCTGTGTTCCTACTGGCTGGGCTTTAAACAGCCATAACTCCAGTTCCCAGCATGGTAAACCACGAAACTTGCTAGGTGCACTTAGCACTAGGTGCCCAGTCATCGCTGCTTGCAATTTTAATTTTCTTTGTTTTGACAAATGTTGGGCACAGAAACATTTTGTTTGAGGTCTGGCACAACGGTAATAGATTTTGCTAAAGAATAAGGTGATCTACAGCTATGTTCAGATATGGATACTGTTACATTTTTGGGAAATGAATAAGCTGCCGGCATAAGCATGTACAGTTTGTGGTATCTAGCCTATACCCTTCTCATTCTTGGTTGTATAGTCGAGTAGTGAGTACAGTACTTGAAGTAGCTACTCACATGAGATATGACAGTAAGCATGCAGACTAGGCATTTGGTGATGAGAGCAGGGGTCATCAACATGTCCATAAACGGACAAATGTGTCCCTGGCAAAACTTGTCTATATCCGTGGTCCATTCTATTTTTTTGCAGGAAAATCAAAAAACAGATCTGTTCAGAAGGTTCTATTTGCTACAAAAGCAAAGGAGGGCAGAAACATTTTCAACAAGTAAAGCTTGTTGGAAAAGGGTTTCACTGTTGAAAGTGTAAAGTGTCCAAACATAACAACATATAACTATAATAACACTCCACAATCATACTCCGTGAACCTCCACAGCCTGGGGTTCCACAATCACCATCAGACCTCCAGCTTAGAAGTTTGCTCACCTCTGATCAAAGTTAGGAGCCCTTGAATGATATTAGTTGTGACACTGCATTCCTTTAAATCCTGTCATGCCCTTTATCCTTATCTACTCACTCATCATGGACGTACAGGTACGTACATGATGGTTTTGACTTTCTTTTCCCATTGTCCCATTGACGGGAACTGCCTTCCACTCCGACTAGTGGCTTCCGCGTGCGGTTAGGGTTAGGTATAGGGTTAGTAACCGTTGGAAAGGCGACATGTCGGAAAGCCGACATGTAACCCCCATTGACATGCTTTACATCATAACTATGCAAGGTCTTGCTAGACTTTCTCATCATGATAGAAGATGTCTCATCAAGATGCCACCATAATGGTATTGAAAGCTCTGAAAAGCCAGCAATCTCTATAATAAGCATATGACACGCACCTAAATGGCCCATTGCTCATGCAACGTGCGATGGAAGCGCTAACTGTAATGATATGACCCAAATCCCAAATATGGAATAGACTCCATGCCACATTTAATGCCCGTTTTAACACATTGACTGCCAGAGTTAAAACATAGTCCATAGCTGCCCTTGCCAGCTATTTTGAGCATTCTGACCAATCTTCGCAGACCCACAGAATACTTTGTGCTAGGACTATGAACACATGGAATATCTCAAATCGAAGAATAGAATCTCTACTTTAATCATGAAAAAAAGTGAGTTGATAGCATGTTCCGTTTTTTAGCTAGAGGTAGTTGAATACAGCTCGTTTTCACCAAAAACTGATCCTTTTCTCTAGAAAGAGAGTTATGGCCATTTTAGTGAAAAAATAAAAAAATAATCAAAAATAATTTCAAAAGTGATCTGACATTTATTTGCACCTTCAGTGACACCAGTCATCTCAAAAGTAGTAGTTAAAAAAAAAAAAGAAGCTTTTTAATGACCTTTTATGGTGCTGTTTATACCCACTGTTTCACTCCAAAGTGCAAGATTAGTTCAACTCAAGTTATATACATCAAATAACAATAATAAATCAAATTCAAAATAAATACAAAAGGTCATATATAGAAATAGAAAATGTCAGAAAAGTTTCACAAGAAACAGACTCTCAAGCACTAAAGACATTCGACCCGTTAATTTCCCGGGGGGGGGGGGGGGGGGGGGGCGGGGCGGGGCAGGGGGGGGACAGGTGGGTCTGCTGGGACTGGGACATCAAGTGGGGCATAACTCACAGCTGTCCAGGAGATGATGACACTGAGCAGAAACGAGTACATACATTTACAGTTGCCATTCGGATTCCTTGTCTTGTAATTGCGGGGCGGCTGTGGCTCAGGAGGTAGAGCAGGTTGTCCATTGATCCATGGGTCGGCGGTTCGAATCCCAACTCCTCCTGTCCACATGTCGAAGTGTCCTTGGGCAAGACACTGAACCCTACATTGCCTCCAATGACTCGGTCGGCGCTAGCTTGCCACCATTGGTGTGTGAATGTGGGAAAAGTGGGGACGCTGGCGTCGACTGTTCGCCGCTCCACCTCCCAATGCCCCCCCCCTGTATGAATGAATGAACCATTGTAAAGCGCTTTGAGTAAGTTTGAGTACTTAGAAAAGCGCCATATAAATGCAACTCATTATTATTATTATAAATGACGAATGCATTGTACAAGCAGATCTGGAAAAGGTAAACCACAAACTTGTTTGTCCATTTCGCTGACTTCCTGACGAAGGGATAGTAGCTGATGTTCTGGTCCATTCTGTCCACTGCATTCATGTTATTGTTATAATCAATGACACAGGCTGGCCTCTCATGTGGCACTTTCTCTCTGTGGTGCTTC
>NC_137605.1:4244384-4304384 GCF_963280865.1 Gymnoscopelus braueri
AAATCATGAACATTTTTGAAAATATTTGAATACATATTTTTTCAAGCGAACATTTGTACCTCAAATCTTTGCTTCTGGGGGGGTCCCTTGAACAAAACATTTTGAGATGGGGGTCCGCGGCCAAATACATATAATTTTGGGGGTCCTTGACATTGAAAAAGTTTGAGAACCACTGATATTATAGCAACATACGTTTACAAAAAAAAAACTTTTAGGATTTAGAAGACATTTGTAGAATCCCTAGAAGCAAAGATTTTAGTTACAAATGTTAGCTTTCAAAATGTATAAGATTTGCCCACATTTTCACGATTTTCCAAAAATAGCTGATTTACAAGCTCATAGCGTGGCACTCGGTGCCGCGCTATGAGCTTGTATATCTGCTATTTTTGAATAAGCAAAGAAATCTAAAAATGACACAGATGCATTCCCGGTCTTAATGGGTTAATACACATTCAGTAAATATTAGATTGTGAATATTTAGAGAAGACATATATATTATTTATAATGAAATACATTGATATATTTTTCATAATTTCATTCTCAAAATCTAGAAATTGCCACAGACATGGACAAGTCTTGTGACATGTTGGTGACTCCTGGTTGTGAAGCGTTGTGAGCTTGTAGGTCAGCTATTTTCAGTGAAGAGATGTGGTGTAGAGGGAAAAAGGAGGGGTCCTAGTATAGTATAGAGCCCTGGGGGACACCGGTCAATGAATGACATAGGGTTTAAGTGATAACTAATCAACATGTTAGAATTGATCATCAGTGCATTGAAAAGCCATCAGTAAAACTCCTGTTTGATGTTTAGTCAAGTCCTGTCCCAGTGGATGGAAGACGTTTGGATGCAGCTGTTATTACAGATCTACTGAACTGAAAACCTGGGAGGAACATAGAGAACTATGTCTGAAGACAGGAGCAGATCTGGTGATCATTAACAGTGAAGAGGAACAGGTTAGTAGTAGTGTGTGTGTGTGTGTGTGTGTGTGTGTGTGTGTGTGTGTGTGTGTGTGTGTGTGTGTGTGTGTGTGTGTGTGTGTGTGTGTGTGTGTGTGTGTGTGTGTGTGTGTGTGTGTGTGAGAAATATACATTATGGGACTATTGTCCTGGTCCTCACAAGAGAAATGGTTGTTCTATGGTTTAAACATATAGTTTTTAGTTATAGGCTTAAAACTAGGACAAGCTTCAGGCTGGGGTTAGGGTTAGGGTTTTGTGAACATGTGAACTCAATACCGCCCCCATCTGGTGGAGTCAGGTTAACACATTTAGGGGTTACGGTTGGAGTTATGTCTGATTTATACTTAGTGGCACGTCTCTGTCACACGCCGAGAAAAGACGATCTACAAGCTCACACCGTGTCACAGCGGGCCACGTTGTGAGCTTTTAGACAGTGTGTGTGTGTGTGTGTGTGTGTGTGTGTGTGTGTGTGTGTGTGTGTGTGTGTGTGTGTGTGTGTGTGTGTGTGTGTGTGTGTGTGTGTGTGTCCAGGTGACACATAACTATGTGTTCACTATAATCACAGAATGACATCACATGCATGTGATGTCATTCTGTGATTTTAGTGAAAACGTGAACGTATCAGAGAAAATTAATTATGTTTCAATCATGTACAAATGATCAGGAATTCATCAGAGGATTGACCACTGGGGATGAGCGTGGATCATACATTGGTCTGAAAAGGATTTCTGGAAATTGGACCTGGGTAGACGGAACTCCACTGACAACAACACAGTGAGACATTTTACATTTTGTTCTATTGTCGTTCTATCAAAGTCACTGTATGTGAGAGACTGAGTGGATGTGATTAATACACATCATGTTGTTTACTCTGCAGGTACTGGGCCAGAGGATATCCTGAGAACCGTGAAGACAAGAACTGTGCATACTACTCGTACAGACGTGGAGGATGGATGAATGGGGTGTGTTATGCTCTAGGCTACGGTATCTGTGAGAAGTGATGTTTCTCTTAACTTCATTGATGAAACAGCAGCTTAGTGTTCTGCTTTGTCAAGTTAAACAGTAAAACAGTAAAACAAAACAAACATTTTATTGTACAGAAGTACAAACAGTTGTACCATTACTCACCTACTGGATCAGTGAGAGGTAGGAGCAAGAGAGTTAATCAATCTAATCAATTTAATTCATTATAAAAAAGTAGTCGATGATTGAAAATGTCTTAAAATAATCTATTAATAATCAATCTCTATTTTAGGTTTGTCATTACAGATGAAACGTTTTAAAAACATTCAAACATTTTTAGAAAATAGTGAAAATAGCATATTTATGAGCTCAATGAGCTTATAGATCGGCTATTTTTGAAAATGTTTGGTGTGCGAAAGATAAATGAATAATTTGTTTTTTAAATGCTCTTCTTGATAATTCAAATAATTGAAAAGGTAATCAATAAGAAAATAATCAATAGTTGTATTCCTGTGATGAGAAGTGATGTTTCTCTTAACTTCATTGATGAAACTGCAGCTTAGTGTTCTGCTTTGTCAAGTTAAACAGTAGTAATTAGTACCAAAAAAAAACATTTTATTGTACAGAAGTACAAACTTTTGTAATTACATTAAAGGAGTAGTTCACCCCCAAAAAATAATTCCACACCCTATGAAGCCTTGAATTCATGGAGGTTTTGAGTTTTTTTGTCTCATTCCTAAGACAATAATTTGATGAGCGGCGGAGTCTCTACAAGTCTCCTACCGGAGAACTATTATGACTGACTGTCATAATGTTGTTCTTGTTCTCTCTGTGCTAATGTGTGAGATGTAAACCATTATTATGACTATTGACCAGTGGTGGAAAAAGTACTCACATGTTTTACTTAAGTAAAAGTATCAATACTGCAATGTAGAAATACTCTGTTACAAGTAAAAGTCCGGAATTCAAAATTTAAGTACAAAAGTATTGGTATCAGAATGTACTTAAAAAGCAAAAGTAAAAGTACTCATTATGCAGAATGTCCCATTTCACAAGTTTTCAAATGTATAAAATGTATGAAAAATCTTTTGAAAATAGCAGATCTACAAGTTCACAATGCGTTGCATCGCGACGCATTGTGAGCTTGAAGATCGGCTATTTTCAAATGGCCGAAATGTATATAGGGCTGAAGTGATTAATGTATGTTTTGTAATAATAATCAAAATCTACAAAGTAACTAGTAACTAAAGTTTTCAAATAATTGTAGTGGAGTAGAAGTATAATATTTGCCTCTGAGATGTAGTGGAGTAGAAGTAAAAGTACTGACAATTGGACATAGGCCTACTCCAGTAAAAAGTTTACTTAAGTACAGTAGTTGAGTAAATGTACTTAGTTACTTTACACCACTGCTATTGACTAAGTGTGGAGGATAAATGAACATGTTGCCAGCTGTGATTCATGTAGAATAATACACCATACTTCTTTTGTGATAAACTAGGATATCGTGGCTGTCGGGTGGAAACCTTGTATGTTCAAAACCACTAGTTTTCAGGAAATGTAAAAAAAGAGCCTGTGTTCCAATGATCAGTGTCTTTTTGGACCAATACTTCTTTTGGGGTCATTTTGATTTAGATTTATCTTAAGTTTATCTCCTTCCCATGAGATGGGAACGAGATAATATGAAGTGGTTAATGCATAATGTACATTTTACGTTCCTAGAAATGTAGTGGAGTTAAAAGTACAATATGTTGTAGTTGTAGTGGAGTTAAAGTCATCCAAAGTATCCAGCAATACAAATACTAATAAAGAAGTACAGTATTCAAGTAAATGTACTTGGTACTGTCCATCATTGATAATAACTACATTGGATCCATTAGAACACAGGTTTATTTTATTTTTCATTTCCATTTACAGTGATGACATGTTGAGTGATTTCACTTATTTTATGATGTACTATATATATATTTGACCTGTTTTTCCTTTTTTTTCCTTTTATTGATAGAGTGCAAGTTTAATAATTGTTTATTTCTAATAGTTAGCCTTTATCAGACAGAATGAACAGAAGGCAGAGATTATATTCTCGCCCCTGTCTGTCTGTCTGTCTGTGAATAGTTAATCTCAGGCAATATTGGACCAATCAGCATGATTATTTTTTTCAGCCATGGTGGCGCTATAACACGTCACTTCAAGTGTCAGCCTTTAACACTTGAACCATAGGTTCCATACGTTAAAAAAAATGTGGATGATGACGCAACTTCCCATCTATGTATATGTCACAGTACGTTTGGAGAACCAGTACGATTGAAGACAGAGCGCTCGTTTTTAGGCACGGGGCTCCTTCGGGGCGAGGCGGGGCTTTTCGAGACAGGGTTTATTAGCGAGGCTCGCGAGGAGGAGAAGGAGGACGCGGTGCTGCGAGGCGGGGGTTTATTACGCGAGGCTCGCGAGGAAGAGGAGCCTCCTCCTCCTCCTCCTCCTCGCGTAATAAACCGTCCCGTCCTCTCCTTCTCTCCTTCTCCTCCTCCGAGGAGGAGGAGAAGGAGAACACGGAGAGGCGGGGCTTTGATGCGCCGACGCGGACCTGTCTTTTGTTGTTCCCCCCCACATAGCAACCAGGAAGCTACGCTAGGGGAACCATAATATCTATGAGGGGAACGCTGAACACGCGTTCACACGCACACGCTTGTCCATGACGGAGGCGCGCCGACTTAGTGGAGCTTGAGGCCGAGGAAGCGCGCCCTCGCGCCTCCAGGCGCGAGTGCCCGCGGTGACCGGCCGATGCTCTACTAGTCGACTGAGCGCCGTTTGAGTTGTAAACCGATAGGGACAGAATAGTTATTTTCATGGATCACTGTGTGTGTGTGTGTGTGTGTGTGTGTGTGTGTGTGTGTGTGTGTGTGTGTGTGTGTGTGTGTGTGTGTGTGTGTGTGTGTGTGTGTGTGGCCATATATGTTTGTGAACAAGCCTGGCTTGTGGCTCCCTCTAGTGCTGGGTGGGTGGTAAAAACGAGCGCGCTTTCTTCAATCGTACTGGTTCTCCAATCATACTGTAACATATATACTCCCCATTTGCGCCTGGCAAGATTTTCCACCATTTAGTGTTTCCTTCAGACACACTTTTTGCTACTAAAGATGATCAGAATCATTCACTCGGCTGGCACGCCTCATGGGGCACCTGCCTTGTTTTAATGTTTTCAGCAGGCGTGCCAACCTATTAGGAGTTGGGAGTGAGAACGGCACTTCCAGTGGGTAGGATTACCGGGCCATTGAAAAACCACACGGCTGGGGAGTGCCATCGCGTCAAAACGCTGCTTTGGCCCCAACTCCTTACTATTGAGTGACTATTTAAGCCCGGTTTTATACTTCACTGCTGTCCCACAGCAAAAATAGCCGATCTACAAGCAATTTTACAATTTTACAAATTCTACACATTTTAAAATCTTGACATGCTTAAAATAGTGGCATCATAGTTAATGTGGTTAAGTACGCTTTACTTTCTTTTATTCTAAAACATTTTGCTACATAATGCTATTTGTACTGTGTTTGGTATTTTGCCTTTATTATTTTATCTTATAATTACTTTTATTGTTGTCACAGTTTGAGGTTTTAAAGGTCAAGACCACTTTGGTAAAGGTTTGGGTTGTGTAGTTACCTTGCCATGATGTAACTAGGTGGACAAGAAATCTAAAATAATTGCTCCATTGATAATTCAAAATATGCTCCTCATTGACTTACATTGTACGGTAAAACAGCTCTCAAAGTCACTCTTTTTGCACGTACATGAACGCAAACAAAACTGGTTCAGACAATATAGAACATCACCAAACCCACTACTGTTTCTTTTTTTAATAAAAATGTCAACTTCCTGTTGATTTTACCATTTGAAGATCCGGATCCGCGGATCCAGTCTGGGTTTTCTTCTTAATAAAAATAGCAAAATTAACAGGATGTTAACATTTGCATTAAAAAACAAACAGTACTGGGTTTGAGTGATGTTCTACATTGTCTGAATCAACTTTGTTTGCATTCGTTTACGTGCTAAAAGAGTGACTTTGAGAGCTGTTTTACTGTAAAATGTAAGTGAATGAGGAGCATATTTTTAATTATCAATTTCTAATCAATGGAGCAATTATTTTTGTTTTCTCTTCCACCGTTGGAGTTACATCATGGCAAGGTAACTACACAACCCAAACCTCTACCAGAGTGGTCTTGCCCTTTAAGTAGAATAAATTCACTGCCTGTGATGTTGTCACTGCTGTATTGTAAGTACATGTGATATCAAACCTTTACTGTTATAGTGATTCATTAATAATGTGTTGTATTGTAACCAGGTGTATTATCAACTTGCAAACTGGGCAGTGGAAATATTTAATAAATCTTTACTTGACAACAGCATTGTTCAAGTCTATGAATTGACTATGACAGTGGTTCTCAAAGCGGGGTCCTTGAGGGGGTCCCAGGGGGTCCCCAGCAAAATGTGTTAACATAGCATCACAATCACTTTAACTTGAACCACTTTAACCCTATACACAATGGCTATTTGAAAATAGACGATCTACAAGCTCACAAGGCGTCACAGCACATTGTGAGGTTGTAGATCTGCTTTGTTTTTAACATTATAACAACACACACGTCTCCACTCACTGGCACAACATATTTTCAGAAGGGGGTCCGTGGACAAATGCATATTAATATGGGGGTCCTTGACATGAAAAGGACTGAGAACTACTGGTCTATATGGTACAGTATTTTAGGCTTACTGTACAGGCTTATAAAACTATATATCTCATATTGACACTACTTGTTTATTTTTTGTTTTTTATAGATACAAAGAGAGAAGTATGACTAAGCTACAGAATCACAGAGTCAATTTAACCAGAATGGTGAAGCTAGGGTTCATGTGGTTATAGAATAACAAGTGTATACTGTACAGCATGTGTGAAGTTGATCACATGAACGGTTCTGATGATAATGTGAAGAACATACATAACAACCTTTATTTAATTTGTAGTTGAAGTTCGCAAGCACCCGCCACAGACTGTTGATCAGAGCTCTGGCTATTATTTAGGCATCTTACCCCACCTCGATCAGTGATCAGACTCTCGGCTTGATTGATTCTCTGATTTTTCTATCAGACCCTCAGCCTGATCTGGCAGGTTGCCATAGCAACCAGATACAGGAAGTTTGACCTCTTTATCACAATTACGGCAAACTCAAAGAGTGACGTGTACTAATGAACATATTTCAAGGACAGTAGCCCAGTGACAACACTCGACTGCCTCATGATGGCCATGGTTACCCACAGTACAGGCGGCCCAATGATGGTCCCACCACTGAGAAGAAAGGCTTTCTATTTAACAGCAGGTGCCTAGAAACAAGCCATCCAGGATCCTGGTGAATCATGACCATAAAACATTTGATTATGTGAAAAATGAATATTTAATATGATATACTATATTTAATGAATACCCTTTGTCTTGCGGTTTTACATATTTTTGCCAGACCCAGGGGGTCAGGCCTACATGTGGCTTTGTCGGTCCCCTTTTGCTATCGTTTTCGTCCATATATGGACGAAAACGTTTTCTTACATGTCCCTCTTTTTGATTGGCCAAGCTTAGCGTGACGTAGTTTAGAAACCATTCAGATTTCTGGCCATTCAGATTTCAACCACTAGGGGTCTGGCAGTACCAGGTCCCCTGGTTCCCTTGTTTTTTTTACATAATCTAATGTTTTATGGTCATGATTCACCAGGATCCTGGATGGCTTCCCGACAAGTTTACACACAATATTTAGGGCGGCATCTGTACAATAGGATCAGACGATTCCACGGCCTCCGCGTCCTTTTTTGGACGCCGAACCGAATGCGGCATCAATCACATCACTTGATTACGTCAGATGTCGTCACATACAAGCTTATGTAAAGTGTAACCTCGAGGCAAGCCCAATGATATCTCATCCGATTATTCCCGGTATTGATGCTTTAGTTAACTGCACCGTAATGGATACCAACCCGACCAGAGTTCCCCCGTCACCAAAACCATTGTCCTGACCAGACAACACCGAAGTGTTCTCCGCCACCCAATAGATCTCGGGCCCATTCTTTCCTCCGGCCGTGCTGGTGGTAGTGTCTTACATCACTCTCTACAACCAAACTATGTCCGACACCCAAGAATCCAAGACAGACCTCATAAAAAGGTTCCTAAGGTCGTATGACTGGCCAGCTAAAGGAATTGTTTTCAGAGACATCTCTCCTCTCCTGAAGGAGCCTACAGCCCTGGCAGCAGTGATCGACCTGTTTGAAGAATACGTGAGACAGAACCACCAGCAGGTGGAACTGATCGCAGGTGTAGACGCACGCGGCTTTGTGTTCGGGGCCGTGCTGGCCCAGAGGCTGGGCAAGGGGTTTGTGATGGTCAGGAAGAAAGGGAAACTGCCTGGACTCACCGTGTCGGTGTCGTACACTCTGGAATACGGCGAGGCTGAACTGGAGGTCCAGGCAGACGCCGTGGATCATCCGGGACAGAAGGTCTTGATCATCGATGACATTCTGGCCACTGGAGGGACCATGGCAGCTGCCTGTGAGTTGATGGGAAAGCAGCAGGCAGAGGTTATGGCCTGCTTGTTCGTCGTGGAACTCAAGGATCTGAATGGAGCACAGAAAATACCACATACAGTCTTCTCACTGATCCAGTACTGATACCTTCTCAACAGATAATGCAATGTTTGGATGAATATCCGCTAGAAAGTCCAAGCCAAAAGTCTGCTAGTTTCAAAACATTGTCTCTGGTGATGAGCACATTGGCTGCTTTCATATATCTCTGTTGATATATGTATGAGAAATCTGAATCACGTGTGTTTATCACATGACCAGAGTTATTGAAATATTCAGTAGCTCGGTTTTTGTTTAGCTCAAAGACAGAATGACAGAATGCCTGACATCGTGATGGTGGAGAATGTCAAACGAAGATGAATTTGTTAGTTATAATCTTGTTCATTTGAGTTCTTTAAGTTTCAGTCTGAACTAGAAAAGCACAGGTCTCCACCAGGTCAGGTAGGATATTGTGGGCCAGCAATGTTCGGAATTCGGTCTCTGTAGAAGTGATATATGCTGGTGGCGCTATAATAGGCCAATGTGAAAAGGGTGGTATGTCTTCCTCGGCCTAGTGGGAATGTGCGTGCAAAGTCAAAAAGTGCAAAAAGACGTTACAACGAGCCAATCAGGATGGACGCTGCGTTCCTGAGTTGAGGCATTTTCAGACAGATCCGTGTTGATCGCGTGACTATTATATATAGATAATGTTTACCGATTTGCGTCTGTAGGAGTAATGTAAAAAAAAAAACGTTTTGCAAAAATCTGCAAAACATAGTCTCGGCCACGCCTTCCGCCTGGCAGAGACAACTATAATAACCATGCACAAAGATAAATAATGTGTACCGATTGGTGTGTTTCTGACAAAATCTTGAAGAAAATTATAATTACAATCCTTTTTTTTTGTTGCAAAAATAAATATGCCACTTGATACTGTCTTGTTGAAGAAACTGGGATGGAGTGTCTTCCTTGGCCTAGTCCACGCAAAGTTTGATGCTGACAGGGCCAGCGGTGGACACACACACACACACACACACACACACACACTAATTTTGTCCACTAAGAATCCTGGAGAGAACAAAAGCAATCGGCAGTCAAAAGATTGAGTTAATTAGTATCATCATATAATTCTTTCTACGTTCGCAATTCCTAGATAGCGAGACCATAGCACGTCATAGATGGCTGTATTGATGATCTGGCTGGCCTGTGGTGCATGTCAACACAGCCAGCTGTAGAACCAGAGCTAGTACATCTAGCCGACCTAATTGTCAGTCCTAGCTTCATCCAAGTTTCCGTTTTACATAAACCCTCTATTGGCGCTCCCGTGGCGCTGTATTTGTTTAGCTCTTTTACACAAAGTCTCTTCACCAGACATAGCCGATGTACAAGCTCACAACGGAACGAATGTTCCCCCAGAATAGGGGGCTCTAGGCCCATGTCAGCCCAAAGTCTATTTCAACTCTACCTGTAAAGCAAGTAGAGTCCTCCATGTGAACGCCAAGGTTCACTCTCTATTCTAGCCACTCACCCCACCTCCCATTAAAAGCAATTAAGCATAAATCTAGTCGTGCGGCAGCTATTTTTGGTAACATGCTGGCAGGTGAGCTAGTAGGGTACAATAGGGCAACACAGGAATGTGTTACACAGAAATGTACTAAATAAATAAATAAATACATGAAAACAAGTTCTCCTCTCAGTCCTACTCCTACCTCTTTTTACTCATCATTTCAGAAATGTTGGAACGGACCGTAAAATTGGTAGATCTCTCCAGCCTTCCTCTTTTCCTCCACGTCTTTAATGTTCTCATTCTTATTGATGAAGGCCTTGTTGTACATGTCCTTCTGGAGGCTGATCTCTTGTCTTTCTTCTCTTTAGTTCGTGTAAGAGGAGTAATCATTCACAAGTATTGGCGCATATACACTGAGGCCGCGACAGCAACGTAGTACACCTTCAACGGGAACATTGTTAGAATTAGGCTTCAGTGCTTCAGGCCTCGACTATAATAACATCTGAACTAGACTCAGCAGGGCCGACACGTTCATTTATAATGTAAAGTATGCAATTCTGACGACATCACAATACAAAGTAATGTATATATTCTCACATTATTGACTACACTGTTTCACGATGCTGGGTCCCGGGGACCTCTAAGGCATTGGTTCTCAAAGTGGGGTCCGGGGATCCCCAGGGGTCCTTGAGGGAGTTCCAGGGGTCCCCAGCTAAATGATAGTTAGGAACCATATGGACCCTTATGGGTCTGTAACTCAAGAGTGTACAAATGAATCCAAATGGACCCTAACGGGTCCATTTGTACACTCTCAAGATTTAAATTAACATAGATTTTACAATATAAATTGGGGTCCCAGAGATAGAAATGCCATTAAATGGGGGTCCATATGCAATATCAAAATGGGGGTCCTTGAGATACAAATTCTTGAAAATCCCTGCTAGAGACGTAAAAAATCTTCTCTTATGGGGGGCCTTGTCATATCTTTTCAAATGGGTGTCTGCGGGCTAATAAGTGTCATTTTCGGGGTGCTTGACATGAAAAGAACTTTGAGAACTAAGGTTCCAAATTTGGTTATGACGTCACGTCACGTCAGTAACAGTTGTCAGGCGACTTGGGGTGCATGCAGTACACCCGGAGGCCAGCTGTGATATCATTGGCCGAAGGCTGAATCAACTCTGGCTGACAATAGCCAATCACAGGGATCGGAGGCAGACGATGTCATCACCCTCTTCGTGATGCGTTAAGTGTGGTAGAAAGTGTGTTAGTTTAACCAACCCGATCTCCAGAGATTACCGTAACATTGCACGGAACGAGTGCACTTCATTCCGTGGATAGCCGCCTCGGAACTCCCGAATTGCGTGCATATGGTACGGCGCTGCCTTTGTGACAAAACCATTTCGGAGGCGCGCAGTCACAGGCGAATTGTCCCCCCGTGAAGGACCACCGAGGGAGCTAAGGCGACCGAGTTGCCGTCCTGAACGGTGGGACATTCGCCTGTGCCTACTCAGCGCCGTTTGAGTTATGTACCGATAGGCACAGAATCGTAAATTTTATTGTGCGGACTGCTCTGCTTCCGGGTTTTTCCGGGTTGCGACTGGTTACGCCCACCGTGGGACTCGCCGTACATATGCACGCAATTTGGGAGTTCCGAGGCGACTATCCACGGAATGAAGTGCACTCGTTCCGTGCAATGTTACGGTATTCTCTGGAGATCAGGCTGGTTTAACATACGGTCAGTTTCTCATCCATTTAAGTCCTATGTATTTGTACGCCAAATAGCTGATCTACTGTATGAGCTAAACGTGTAACAATGCATGAAAATAGCCGATCGACGTTGTGAGCTTGTCGATCGGCTATTTTCTGCTTTTCCCACAATAACAGAAAATACACTAGCACAGCCCTGGAGGACTCCGCTCAACTATAGGGTGGGAGGGCGTTTGTGTAGACTACAGTAGTTTAGGTTTCTGCTGATGCAATTAAATCACTGACATCAACTTTACAAAAACATGCACAAACATTAAACAATGATGTTCAAAACTCTTCAACATGTGTTTTGAACAGGCAGTTACTATACTCAGTTGAGTGAACAGACAACATAACAGTATTTCATCTTGGGGACAGGCTGAGTTTATTACGCATTTGTAACAATAACCACATTTGAATATCTTAAAACATATTGCAGTGTTCTACATTGCCATGACACTGAAATGTCCGACTTACTATGGCTTCTTAAATAATAAACGTTTACAACGTTAGCCTGTAAATGGGATCCAGCATACAGTATGTGTGCTTTTTTAATTTTAAGTAATATGAAAGTGCCACAAGGAGCATACAGATTCATATAAAGACAAACAAAAACATTTTAGTGCATAATAAAAAATTCGCCCTGTACCTGAAATGACAAAATAAACTACATCAACAATGTAGAACTTTTTAATGTACCAACAAATATTTCTATAATTATAATTATGTTCTGTGTATCGCTATTCAATAAGTTATCTATATTTTTCTGCATAACAGCATCTTTTTAAACAATAGTGTAGTAATTTAGTGCAATATGTACATATGTCAAAACATTCATTCTGGACTTTTCTTTCTAATTTCAAACAGCACATTCACTACATCTTTTCAGTAGGTCAGTTGTATTCCTTCCAGCAGGAACACTGCACAGCTTATTTTCTAATCAAAGCTTTTAAGGATAAATGAGTTAACCACTTAAGCCCTATGTGGCAAATAGCAAACATAGCAGCTCTACAAGCTAGATCTGTCATTTCTGCTATTTACAAATTATTTTTTTATTTAAAAAAATTAATTGGGGTGAAAAAGAATAAACATATTGCCCCAAAATAGGGACAACAGGGTTAATGTGGTTACTAGTTTTAAAATGTAAACATAAGTAGTTACTTCGTTGCTTTTTCCACAACAATGCTTCAACATACAAGTCTGGATGTGGAGCGAGACGCTAGAAAAACTAAAGGTTTTAGTGAAAGGACTGCTCGCTCTCTTGGAGCCTGGGATCAATAATAAAGAATCCCCGCAAAAGAAATCAGCATAGACCCTCCTGGGAACATGAAGGTTTTAAATTAAATTGTTTTATATTATAGGTGAATCAGTAAATTACAGACACCCGCGCTTCTTTTTTTGTGTGCAATTCTAATGGAAACAAAAGGAGACAGCCTCCCTACTGAACTACACACTGTAATGGATATCAACAACATTAAAGGCTTGGTTACAGGCTGTGGGTGAAACATCCATTTAAGATCAACCTAAACATTTAAAGCTGAAATCGATTTTCCACTTAAAATTTTGACCAATCAGTATGATAGAGTACGTTACATGGTTGCAGTCTGTCTACCTGCTCTTCTATTGAAACATTTACATACACAATTGTTGCAGTAGGGTAGGGACAAATTAGTTGGGTAGGACACCTACTGGCTGAAAAGAGGTATTGCATGAAGGTCAAAATGCACTCTGCCCAAAACAGGCGTTCCTTTATATCTTGACAGTAAATGTTGGCACTCACAAGGGGGAGACCCAGGTTTTAAATCCTGGGTAGGACATTCAAGGAGCACTGCAGCCATTTTCAACCATGTCTTCATATAGTTGGTCGTCATTTCCGTCTACTCACTCTGCGTCTGATTGGTGGGCTATGGACAGTTCAGCCTTTCTCTTCGCTGGACAGTTAGCATGCTGAAATAGAAGCCATTGTTCTTGAATAAAAAATTAAATGACAAAACCAGCCTACCGATGATCTCACTGGTAGGCAAGTTTCAGGACTGCCCACTGAGTAGAAATGTTGTCATTTTATAATGATAATTAATCAGGACCAATTATGTGAACATAGGCTGAAAATGTGCTTTAAGGGGAAACAATTCAAGTGTCTTGGTGTTTGGTGGGACGGTCAATGTTAGATGCAGTTGAAAAGACTGAACATTACAACGCGAGTAAATTATAGTACATTTCACTAGACTTTTCTTTCCGACATCATCATCATCATCATCATCTCTCTGCTCCCATCAACAACTTGACCGAACCTTTCTCAGAACAACCCCAGATACAGTAGAAAGTGCGCAGGACGGTGGCCTGTGGTTTTACATGTGTTTAGAACAATGTACAGGCGAGACACACAGAGGACCACTGGACAACTAAAGAAGAATTGAAACATCTCAAGAACTGAAAACAACCCAAGAAGAACTGACCAAGTTTAAGACGAAACTGAGAAAAACAAGACTTTGAGATTGTGTGCAGCAGGAAATAAGAGTAAAACCATAACAAATGGACGGACCAGTGGTTTTCAATCAGGGGTTTTCAATTTCTTAAAATGTCAAGGACCCCCCCATGACTCTGAGTGTGTGCAAATGGAACCAAATGGACCCGTAAGGGTCCATTTGGTTCCATTTGCACACTCTCGGAGTTACGACCTGTAAGGGTCACATTTGGTTTCTAACTATCAATCATTTTGCTGGGGAACCCCTGGACCAGACATGTAAGAGTCCGTTTGGAACCCTGAGGGTCCCTGGACCGCACTTTGAGAACCACTAGTCTAGACACCTTTCAGCTACACACTGAAGACACATCTTAAGACCAGCTAAATTAAAATGAAGAAGCCCGAGACGTAGAGATGGGAAAAAAAAGCAAAGGGATGCGTGTGTGTGTGCTCCACAATGTCATCAGCTTCCATCACTCCTCCTTTCTCCCTTTGTCTTCCTCCACCAGGTTTCTTCTCTCGTTCCGTCCGTCCCTCAGCCACGCCCTCTCTCCATCTTCCTCTCTCCTCTCTTACCCTTCCCGCCTTCCTTCGCCGCCGCCACCACCACCCCAAACTTCTGCATCACTTCTTCCTCGAATCCGTCCATCTCCTGCTCCAGGGCTGAATCCTCCTCCTCCTCTTCCTCCTCTTTCTCCTCCTCCTCCTCCTCCTCCTCCTCCACCATGTCCTCCAGGATGTCCGCCAGGTCCTCGGTGAAGTCCCGGAAGCTCATCAGGTTGTGGGCGAAGACGCCGTCCGGGAAGAACTCGGAGGCCAGCTTCCGGAGCTCCTCCGTCCTGGAGGCCTCCACGCCCGCTGCCTCCGCCTTGGCCAGGTAGCCCTGCAGGGATAAGGGGAGGTCACGGCCATGACAGTTTAGCAGTGGTGGGAAGTAACTAAGTACATGTACTCAAGTACTGTACTTTTTTTGTACTATTTTGATGCCGATACTTTAAAGCAGGGGTCTTCAACAGGGGGTCCGGGACCCCTAGGGGGTCCTCAGAGTTACTACAGGGGGTCCGCCAAATCTTTGTGTGATGTGATTTTTCTTTTTTTACCTTAACCACTTGAACCCTAGCACCCCTTTTCTGAGGAGAACTTTAGCCAAAAATAGCAGATCTACAAGCTCACAACGCCTCGCAGCGCAAGGCGTTGTGAGCTTGTAGATCGGCTATTTTTGGCAAAGAGGCACATTATAGGTGTAGAGGGAAAAAAGATCAGACCAAGTAAACAAAAGAAGTATAATCTGAAACACAATGTTATACAATATAAAGGGGGTCCCTGCTTCATCTCTCTCTCAGCTAGGGGGTCCTTGGCCAGAAAACGTTAAAGTTTGATTACCAGACTTTAATTTATAATAACAGAGTGTTTCTACGTTGCAAAACCCAGCCAGAAAAGGTTGAGAACCTCTGGGCTAGCAATCTGGAAACCCATCGCCAAATAAAAAGGAAAAACAGCGCCCTCTGCTGTTTTTGACTTATTCATTTGGCTCTGGGTGGAGCTTAACGGAGGACCCGTGCTCAGGGAAACCGGGGTTTTGGTCTGCCTTCAGCGCATCACTTCCGGTGGTGCGACTATGTTTTCATTCCCACAAACAATATTTCTCCACGGAACACTAACACCATTTCTCCCAAAGAACATGGATGGTTTTGGTTATAAGCCCACTTAGTCCATGAGCCAGACAAGATTTCATTATCGAAAGAGTGGGCAAAACCATACCTATATTAAATTGTTCATAGGGTCAATACGAGTAAATAAATATGATAACCTCTCCACAGGAGCAGCTTTTTCATGGTTATCACACATTTTGTTATTTTCCCCATACGTACATGACAGGTGAAAAAATTTAGGCATTACGAAAATTTAGGCATTACGAAAATATGCCCGAATTTGGATAACTTTCCAGAATCAACATTGGAACATTGGACAAAGCCAGAGTCAACATTCTTATTTCATTTTGTTAAGATGTTGGAGTCAAAGGTTTTTAACGAGGGAATATTCAATATCTGGCTCAATTTTGGGGCTCTGGCTCATGGACTAAATGCCTAATTTGCATATTTAAATATACAATTTCAGAAAACTTGTAATACGATAAATCATTGTCTTCATGCAAGTAATCAACTCAGGAAGTTTCATTATGATAACTCTTTTTTAAATTTTGTTATTTTTTCACCTGTCATGTACGGATGGGGAAAATAACAAAATGTGTGATAACTATGAAAAAGCTGCTCCTGTGGAAAGGTTATCATATATTTATTTACTCGTATTGACCCTATGAACAATTTAATATAGGTTTGGTTTTGCCCACTCTTTCGATAATCATTGCTCAATTTTGGGGCTCTGGCTCATGGACTAACTTGTTTCTATGATGAAAGAGCAAGTTAAAATGTTACCAACTTTGCGTGGTTTTGTCGGCTTCGAGGACGCTATTGTTAAATGAGTTTCGGTTTGTTTCCAGTGGGGAACGAACGGCACACACGTAAATCCCGCCCACTACATTTGATTGGGTAAAGCGCGGCCTGCTTCCTGATCTGATGGCACACCCACTTGTACCCAATGTGCACGGGTTGTCAACACGGCTACCGACAGATTCAAGCACAAGTAGAATCTGTTCTTGAGAGATTACTGGGCTAGCGGATAAGATATTTGGCTTCAGTGTCCCTTTCCCGGCCCAGGAGACCCAGGTTTGAATCCCAGGTCCGTCGGTTACACCTACCTGCAGGACGGCCTGGAACTGGTCCTTGTGGACGGGCTGCAGCAGGCCCTGGGCCTGGGCACAGGTCTCCAGGGAGTCACAGCGGAGCTGTGGAGGGCTGGCGTTCCTCTGCAGCTTGTGTCTCTGGTGGAGCCAGTAGCCAGGATGCTCCATGGAGGGCCGGGACTGCCTGCTGCTGCCTCCTGGAGGAGGGGGGGAGCAGCAAAAACCACTAATGTTAAGACTGTGATTTTTTAGATAGCATGTTGTTTAGAACACCGTTTCCCAAACAAATCACAACTTTTCTTCAATTAAAAACAATTGCAACATTTTTCAGAAGTATTTCATAAATAGAAAATGTAAACGGTAGAGTGAAAATAGCAGATCTGCAAGCTCCCAACGCGGCGCAAAGCGACGCGTTGTGAGCTTGTAGATCTGCTATTTTCACTAGTTTGGGTTTGGGGCAAACGTCCAAGTTCTTTTTTGGGTCTTGAGCTAATAAGTTTGGGAACCACTGGTTTAGACAGATGAATCGTTCATTGAATTCCTGGTTATCCTATAGTTTAAAATGTAGAGATCATCATTTAGATAGCATGTTGCTTAGACCGATGCTAGGCTCATCGTCTAGCTGGTATCCTATAGTTTCAATTCAAATGTAAAGAATGTTATTTAGATAGCATTTTTGCGTAGACAGCTATGTGATGCGGTATAAAAACTTGTAGATCTGTTAGTGTTAAGTTAAGTGTCTATGACAAGCTCTAGTACTTTTCATTGGTTCAATATTGTAACTAAAGAAAACTACATTGGATCCACTGGAGCACAGGTTCTTGTTTCAATGTTTCTGAAAAGTAACAGGTTTGGACATTGAAGGTTCCTTTCCACCCGACAGAGACAATATCAAACTGGGGGTCCTAGAAATTAAAAACGTTGAGAATATCTGAGCTATACGGTATACCTTTGCCAGCATGCCACACGTTGTCATCGCGGTGACCGTGGTGATCGTCGTGGCGATGGTCATGGTGGTCATCACGGTGATCGTGGCGGTTGTCATGGTGATGTTTGTCGTGTTTATCTTTGTCAAAGCGTCCTCCATCTTTCCTTCTCTCCTCTTTCTTCCACTCTCCCTTTCCTCCTCCGTGTTTCTTCTCGTTCGTCTCCTTCCACTCCTTCTCTTCGTCTCGGTCGTTTCTGTTCTTCCAGTGTTTCTTCTCTTCTTTCTCCTTCCCTCCCTTCCCGCTCTCCTCTCTTCCCTTCTTCCAACCCCTCTCTTCCTTCCACTCTTGGTGCTCCTTCCTTCCTTTCTTCTCGTCCTTCCACTCCTCCTTTCCTCTCCCTTCTTTCCCGCTGTTGCTCCATTTCTCCTGCTTGTCCTTTTTCCTGTCTTTTCTCTCATCCCTCTTTTCCTCCCACTCTTTCTTTCCCTCCCCGCCCTTCCACTGCTTCCCTTTGTCGTCTCGTTTCTTCCACTCCACTTTCTCCTTCCACTCCTTCTTTTGCTTCTTCTTCTCCTCCTTGTTCTGCCATTCTTTCCCTTCCTTTCCTCTCTCCTCCTCGTACTTTCTCTTCTCCCTCTCTTTCCCCTCCTTCTTCTCTTTGCGCTTCTCCGTCTTCTCTCGTTCCTTCTTCTCTCTCTCCTTCCCCTCTTTCTCGCCCGTGTCGTATTTGTCTTTCTTTTTGTCTTTCTGTTTCTTCTCTTTCTCTGCTTTCCTGCTGTGTGCTTCCTGACTGCTGTCTCCTGTGTGGCCAGCAGGGGGCTCTGCAGCTTCAGTGTCAGGTGGAGGAGGCGCTCCATCGGCTACTGAGGAGAATCAGAAACACAGTGAAATTAGCACAATAAAAAGATAATGGATGGAAACAATTAAAGAAAGAGGTTTACATTAAACAAATACAGATTTTGTATTAACAATGACTCCACACCACAACTTTAACAACAACACTGGTGAACATATTAGTTATAGCACTGGGTGTGAAAGGCCCTTAAAACAAGAGTTTTGTTTATTTTTCTTCCCCCAAAACGAGGGCCAATTGTGTTCATGTAGAAGCTCGACAAAGTAAGTAAAGATTGAAAGCAAAGACAATTAAAGAAGGGGAAAAAACGGGGAAAGCCCGGTTCATCTCCTCCTAAAAAAAAACTGTATTTATTGTATTAGTCTAATGCAAGTCCTTCAAATTAAGGCATCAATACACCTGGAAAAATATAAGCGCTTCAATTTCAGCTTGAAGGGGTTTTCAATTATGTTTTACTAACATTCATCTGTAACATTTATTGAATATGGACCAAATATAAACAAACAATATCTCAAATAAAGAAAGAAAACTAAATAAAGACGTATTAAGTTGGGGAAACACTCTGTTCCCCTCCTCCTCCTCACAGCTCCTGACCTCTCTGGACTAAACATGCCAGACCACTGCTATGGTCCTTAAATAGTTTCACTGGTACAGAAGTAGCATTTATCTTTTTGTTAAATATTTAGTCTGTTATTTCTTGAAAGGAAAGCAGAGAGACAGAGAGGAGGAAGGACATGCAACACATGGTCTCAAGACGGAATACAAACAGGGATGTGCTGAGGGTGATGGTGATGGTGATGATGATGACGTCGCCGATGAACTGTCTAGTCCATGGGTCTTCAACTGGGGGTCCGGGACCCCCAGGGGGTCCTCAGAGTCAATAGAGGGGGGCAAATCTTTGTGTGATAGGGAAAAAAAATGTGCACATTAACCACTTGAACCCTAGCATCCATATTCTAAGGGGAACATTAGCCAAAAACAGCAGATCTACAAGCTCACAATGCCGCGCAAAGAGGTTTGGTGTAGGGGGGAAGAAGAGCAGTAAGTATTGAGGGTTTAAGTGGTTAACTGTCTGAAAATACTATTATTATTCTACAAGAATCCAACACAATGCTACATATTGACAGTGTTGTCAAACAAGTCTATGAAGCTATCTATGAAATATAGTTTAATCTGCAAAAACATTTTACACAATATGTAGTGGGGGGGAGGGGGGGGGTCCTTGCTTCATCTCTCTCTCATCTAAGGGGTCCTTGGACTGGAAAACGTTGAAGACCCCTGGTCTAGTCAACTAGCGGTGAATCCCATTAATGAATGTCTAATTCACGGCGTGGCGCTGAAGGGGTCAGCTGTCTAGATTGTAGAACATCGTTTGTCTGCATGTCCCTCCCATATTTTGTCCAAATATGGGGATTTTGCTCAACTGCAGCCGATGGCCTCGCCTGTCGACGAGCTCGCCGTCTGGGCTGGCAGGCCGTCATCAACCGTTTCCAAATCACATATCGTTGCTGTCGGGCAGAAACCTCTCATGTCCATATTTTAACTTTTTGTGTTTTTTCGTAAATTACCAGTCTACTTGATCATAACAGTCACACAAAAGCATCAAAAGTAGCAGATCTACAAGCTCGAAACGCAGGGCCAAGCGACATGTTTTGAGATACTTTTGATATTTTAAAATTTGAATCCTGAAAAGTAACAGTTTTGGACATAATGAGGTTTCCACCCCACAGAGACGACAGAGTAGCTACTTGACAATGATGTGCATGTTAGGCTAATGTAAACGCATAGTAAACAGACTGGCTACAAGCGGGCACATGTCCCTTCCACCCAGCCAAACGGTGGACAGCATGGCTAATGAAAAGGATTGGAGTGTGGTTTATGACATTTGCTGGTTCAAAAGCCATACAGATATTACATGACAGCACAGGGAAGCCACGCCGTAATTAGACCCCGTCTTGTTATTGGTTAGTTCTATCTGTAGGGGTGTTAAGCTTCATTTATCTCCATCCTACCAAACTCCTACACAACTCCTTCTCCACCTCCTGCCTCTCTCTCTCTCTCTCTTCCTGTGTACCTGTAGAGAGTGTTTACACTAGACAAGAGCCTGACCGATTTATCGGTTTGGCCGATATATGGGCCATTATTATCATTTCGTTTTTTGACAGCATCGGTAGAGGAAATTGCACACATTTCGACCAATTTCAACCTGGCATCCCTGTCTCTTTCAAGCTGAAAATGTTTCAAACGTTTTCAAAATGTTTCAAAGATAGCAGATCTACAAGCTCACAATGTTTTGCGTGTGTAGGTTGGCTATTTGTTTTAAAGAGTTTTGAATAAAGATTAAGTGGTTAAATAAAATAAAGTTGAGTTTATGTGTGTAGTTTTTATTTAATCATTTGCTTGTTCATGCTCTAATTTAAGTTAAATGTTATTTCCATAATATTTTAGTTCCATTTTTTATCGATCAAAAAGTTATGTATTTATTTGTTTGCTTATAAGTTAAAGGTTCTCAAATAGAAACTTTATCAAATCTATGTTTTCAAACTATGTTTTTGAACTTTTTGACAAAATATCAGTCAAAACATCAGTAATCAGTGGTATAGGTCTAGGTTTTTATCAGTCTGGCTCAAGCTCTAGTTCACACCCCTCACTCTCTCTCTCTCTCTCCTGCCCTGTCTCTCTCTCCTCTCCCCACTCTCTCTCCTCTCCCCTTCCTCCTGCCCCGTCTCTCTCTCCTCTTGTTTATCTCATCTCTCCTCTCTCTCCTCCCTGTCTCTCTCTCCTGTCTACCTGTATAGAGTGTGTGTTGGGTCAGAGCGGCTCTGAGAGTGTCTAGTTCTTTGTGGAGGGCGGGGACAGACTCCAGCTCGCTCCTCATCCTCTCTCTCTTCAGCCTACCGTTTTCCTCCTCCTCCTCCACCACCTCCCTCTGCAGGCGCTCCTTGGCTCCCTCCATCGCCTGGCCCTGGGCTACTTTTAGCTCCTCTCTCTGCGCCTGATTAGAGGAGAAAAACGGAACAGAAGAGAGAGAGAGAGAGAGACAAACAGACAGACAGACAGACACAGAGAGAAACACAGAAACGCATACACACAGACACATATACAGAGACACACAGAAAGACACACAGACACATATACACACACACACACAGACACACAGAAAGACACAGAGACACACACACACACACATATACACACACACAGACACACAGAAAGACACACAGACACATATACACACACACACACACAGACACACAGAAAGACACACAGACGCACATATACATGCAGAGACAAAGAGACACACAGACACAAAGACACAGACACACATAGACACAGACACACAGACACACAGAGACACACAGAGACACAAGACACAAGACACACAGAGACACAAGACACACAGAGACACAAGACACACAGAGACACAGAGACACAAGACACACAGAGACACAGAGACACAAGACACACAGAGACACAAGACACAAGACACACAGAGACACAGAGACACAAGACACACAGAGACACAAGACACACAGAGACACAAGACACAAGACACAAGACACACAGAGACACACAGAGACACAAGACACACAGAGACACAGAGACACAAGACACAAGACACACAGAGACACAGAGACACAAGACACACAGAGACACAGAGACACAAGACACACAGAGACACAAGACACACAGAGACACAAGACACAAGACACACAGAGACACAAGACACAAGACACAAGACACACAGAGACACAAGACACAAGACACAAGACACACAGAGACACACAGAGACACAAGACACACAGAGACACAGAGACACAGAGACACAAGACACACAGAGACACAGAGACACAGAGACACAAGACACACAGAGACACAGACACACAGAGACACAAGACACAAGACACAAGACACACAGAGACACAGACACACAGAGACACAAGACACACAGAGACACAGAGACACAAGACACACAGACACACAGAGACACAGAGACACAGACACACAGAGACACAAGACACACAGAGACACAGAGACACAGACACACAGAGACACAGAGACACAGAGACACAAGACACAAGACACACAGAGACACAAGACACACAGACACACAGAGACACAAAGACACAGACACACAGAGACACAAGACACAGAGAGAGAGAGAGAGATCATGGTATCAGCCTTCCATCCCCTTCATGTTCACACACTCATCCTCCTCTTCCTCAAATGGATTAAAGCAAAATAAAATCTCACGACTGAAAACGTTTGTATGACCAAGTCCTAATGTGTGATTAGTGAAAGAGTATGAAAAGGAGTCCGCCACACACACACACTAGCACTGTTTCCTAAACAATCAACACAATATGTACAGTAACAGCATGATGTTTCAGTAATAATGTCCCTGATGTTCTACATACTACCAACCAGGTGAAGAAATCATATCTGAGATTTTATGGAAAATGCTTCTGAGCATAAGAATTATTTTTAGTTTGACCACTACAAATGCTTACAATAATAACAGAAAACAGCCCATCTACAAGCTCTCGACGCATTGACTGCTTGTAGATCGGCTATTTTCGCTGCGCAACATGCTTCCATAGAAGACATGCTGGCTTCTATGGAATCCAAATGAGTCAAATCAGCCGTGGAGACTGAGAACTGTAATCCATGTCCTCATTTGAGACAGAGAACTGTAATCCATGTCCTCATGTGAGACAGAGAACTGCAATCCATGTCCTCACGTGAGACAGAGAACTGCAATCCATGTCCTCACGTGAGACAGAGAACTGTAATCCATGTCCTCATGTGAGACAGAGAACTGTAATCCATGTCCTCATGTGAGACAGAGAACTGGAATCCATGTCCTCATGTGAGACAGAGAACTGCAATCCATGTCCTCACGTGAGACAGAGAACTGTAATCCATGTCCTCATGTGAGACAGAGAACTGCAATCCATGTCCTCACGTGAGACAGAGAACTGTAATCCATGTCCTCATGTGAGACAGAGAACTGGAATCCATGTCCTCATGTGAGACAGAGAACTGTAATCCATGTCCTCACGTGAGACAGAGAACTGCAATCCATGTCCTCACGTGAGACAGAGAACTGTAATCCATGTCCTCATGTGAGACAGAGAACTGTAATCCATGTCCTCACGTGAGACAGAGAACTGCAATCCATGTCCTCACGTGAGACAGAGAACTGTAATCCATGTCCTCATGTGAGACAGAGAACTGGAATCCATGTCCTCATGTGAGACAGAGAACTGCAATCCATGTCCTCACGTGAGACAGAGAACTGTAATCCATGTCCTCATGTGAGACAGAGAACTGGAATCCATGTCCTCATGTGAGACAGAGAACTGTAATCCATGTCCTCACGTGAGACAGAGAACTGCAATCCATGTCCTCACGTGAGACAGAGAACTGTAATCCATGTCCTCATGTGAGACAGAGCAGACATGTACCTGTAGTTGAGCGTGGAGGTCAGAGGTCGGCTCAGTTCCTTTGTCCAACTTATTGAGAAGATCTGCATCGTCTGCAAGTGATGGATGTCCCTCTGTGTTCGACCACTCCTACACGCACACACACAAGCGCGCACACACACACACACACACGCACGCACACAAGATGTAGACAGGCTGTTTAGAGAAGGGATTCCCAAATTTAAGAGTGCATGTGTGAATTGAGCTCATGCTGAACCCCACGTGCACGCTTAGCGGCGTTCCTTGTTTATGCACCGCAAGTGTTTGAAAACACAGCATTTCCACTGAAACGTTACTCTTTATAAAGTAGCAACAATACTACGACTGGATACAAGACACTTGGATTATACTGAACCGTGAGAGTTGTTTGAGAGTTTTTTTCTTTGTTTTTTTTTAAAGATATTTTTTGGGCTTTTTCTGCCTTTATTGATAGTACAGGAGATGGACAGGAAACAGGGAGAGAGATGCGGAGAGACATGCAGCAAAAGTCGTCGGGAACGAGAGCTGAACCCACGACGCGCTGTCAGGCATTAGAGCCTATATGTGGCATCCGCCCGTTGTTTGAGAATTTAGTAACCGATAGTTTTTATATAGTTGTGCTGTCTTTAATCTTGGACCCCTATTTTCTTCGGTTCATCAAGTGTTTTCTACATGTTTGGGATTCTTCATTTGCCATGAAGGAATGCGACAAACAAACTAAATTGCTCCATGGATTCAAGGCTTCCCAGGGTGATAGAGAGAAAGTATGCCTTTAACATTTCATAACAGACGGTTAATCTGAATAATCTCCCCCCACCACCATGCTCATCAATTTCTCTGTGTCGTCTTTTTAAGGCGGACTTTTTCCCGGAGACGTTGCTCTATCCGCTGCTCCATAGTCAAGTGTCCACGGAGATCGAAGTTCACCTTAAATGTCATTGTGGATTTCACCTTGACCTACGGTTAGCAGTCTAATGGTTCTTCTTAGTGTGGAGAGATACTGAACTGTACAGACATTAAACTGACCTGTTTTACTGGGATCTGTGCGTCTCTCAGCTCCCTGTAAGCTTCATATTCAGCCTCTGAGAAAAACATTCACATAGTGTCAATCAACACAACTATTTATAATAGAACATTTTGCACATGAACCCTTTTAGACCGGGAACGCATCTGTGTGTCATGTTTAGATTTCTTTGGGCTATTCAAAAATAGCAGATCTACAAGCTCATAGCGCGGCAGCAAGTGCCGTGCTATGAGCTTGTATAACTGCCATTTTTCGGGGGGAAAAAAAATCGTGAAAGTTTGTGCAAATCTTTGAGTATATATTTGTTTAAGCCAACATGTTTAAAGACGGGGTGCCGTGATTTTCAGTGATTATTTCCCCCCACTAAAACATAATCATCAGGTATTATGTTTATACTAGGAGGAAGATTTTTTTATACTAGGAGGAAGATTTTTTTCAAAAGAGTGTACAGAAAGTGTTAATATTATGTTTTTATGTGGACACGCCTCCAGTTCATTAAGTATACCTGGTTCTCACCTTAGCACCTCCTCCCATAGATATATATAAAGGCTAGATGGCTCAAGGGGGCGTCGCAAGCGTAGTTCAACCGCGGCCATCTTGGGACGGTCATTCATAACATTATGTCTATGGTGCATATACTTTGAAATAACCATAGCGTGCTCAATTTTCATCCGATTTTCAAACGGTTTGGTGTGTTGTAAACACCAAAGATGTAGTTATGATACTGCATACTTATAATTATAATCATGTTTTTTTTTGTTTTAATAAAATTAAGTATGCCGTATCATAACTACATCTTTGGTGACAACGTCGTACTCCATTGGCCAGCAGCGCGGGTGAGTCATCTAGCCTTTATATATATCTATGCCTCCTCCACCACCTTAGCACCACCCACCTGTCCTAGTCCCTCCTCATGCCCACACCTGTTGTGTTATGATAATGAGGGGGAGGGTATCTTTTTACTGTGTCACTAAAGGGCTGTTTTTCTATTGGCACGTTTGACCCTCAAGGTTTCAGCCTCCAGGTAGAAACTCAAGATAGTCAGAGAAGACATAAAACACCATAAAAACACCACCAGGGGGCTTAATGAAGTTCTATCAACCTCATAGACACATGAAAAACAGAAAAAGTGCAAAACCATTTAACTCATGTTACAACTTCTGGGGGGGGGGGTCCCTGGAACAAAATAAAAAACATTTGTAGAATCCCCCCGGCAGCAAAGATTAGCCAAAGAAATCTTAAAATGACACATATTGGTTCCCTGCTTGAATGGGTTAAAAAGGACCATCCCAGTGTCAATACATGTCTTTTTTTTTTCTCACTCCTCCTATCTCCAAGGGAGGCGGGACATGCCATACGGCTGAAAACGAGCCGTGGCTTCTGATTGGTCTGTGGTGCGGGGCGGGACAAAAACACCAGTGTGATCGTTGTGATTCGTTGGAACGACATCCAATCAGCAACGACGTTGCCTACGTAACATAATGTAGTTCCAGTGTAGTTCTGCAAAACGAGTCAAATAGCCTTTCCAGACTGAGAAACCAAGTGAGAAAAAAAAAAATCAGCCAAACGTAGTGAATCAGGCTGGATCCCAGGCTAACCATTTCCCCCAGTAATGTCTTCATTTAAAGAAGGTCATTCAAATATTACTCATCTGAATAACTAAGTCAATGTTGGCTAAACATCACTGTACGATTAAGACGTTCTCTTTAAAATGGATTAAAATGCAACAATAATGTGACTTTGACAGAAATAACCAGTAATATAGTGTGTTGAATGAAGCTCTCAAGCAGGTTTCAAGTCTCTGCAAGTAGATTTTCATAGCGTACTGAAATAAACAGAGCCATTTGCTTCCTCTGTTTTTAAAAAGCTCATCATTAATGCCACGTAAAGCATCAGTCACAGTGAATGGACTAAACATGACACAACACCGTTATGGTTCATTAAAATACAATGTGCTTTATATGATGCCCAAGTGCACAGATGAAAAGTAGGTAATTCATTACACAATGTTGTGACATTATGTACCGACTTACACATAAACACTGAATAAATACACGCCTCAAAAACACACAAAACAAGCTACACAGTTTGGTGCACAAAAACCACGAGATGAATTGAAACAACACATACGTTTGTATTACTAATAGATATACTTATAAGACTTTTAGGACGGGAGTTTTTCCTAATAAATGCAATTTTCACCCATTTCTTTTTGCCATTTTGAGTGTGACAAATAATAAAAAAAATACGTCTACTCTGGACAATGGCATTTTCTCAATTTCTACTACTTGTGGAGTTGTGGGGACATTTGGCCCTCACAAGCAGCACACATGCACACACGTCTGTTGTTTCAACCACAGCTTTGTGAGGAGTGAAAACATGCATGAATCAACTTCACTGCCAAGGTGCACAGATATCTAACTCATACACACTAAATGACAGTAAAGTGTGCAGTGCCAGTGCTTTGAAGGATCCATTGCAAGCAAGTGTCAAATGCAAACAACAAAAATAATTTCATGCACACACACACATGCATTGCCATGATTATACTTGTGCCCTGTAACACACACACACACACACACACACACACACACACACACACACACACACACACACACACACACACACACACACACACACACACACACACACACACACACACACACACACACACACACACACACACACACACACACACACACACACACACACACACACACAACCTACCGTCATCTAGGTCAACGAAGATGCCTGTAGATATAACACATCTCAGTCTCAGAGTCCTTCAACTACTTTAATTAAGCCTAATTTATCATTTATACGACCATCTTGCTTGCCAACAAGAACCCGTCTACAATCTAACATTAGTACCCAAATATATATGTATATATATATATATATATTCTTTTTAACTACTCAACTACTATGTAATTTCATCCCTCCAGGCTATGGGATTACACGTGTTCTTTAGGCTATATGACATTGTAACATCAAGCTTGGCCCAGTAATGACCACATGCTAGGGCTGGGGCGATAGGACTTAAACATCTATAATATTATTTCACTATTGCCTCCATTATGATTAATGAACAATTATAAAAATAACATTTGTGAAAATAGCAGATCTACAAGTTGCATCACAACCCGTTGTGACGCTGTAGTATGATCAAGTAGGACGTTAGGGCTCTGTACTTGGTGCACTCTTTTTTTCCCCGTCTACACCAAATCTCTTCAGGGAAAACAGCCGATCTACAAGCTCTTCATAGATGGGCTATGTCCCCCCCCCCCCCCCCCAGCATAGGGATGCCAGGGCTCACGTGGTCGACGCCTACCTGAGAAGAAGATGGTACCGATGCCGAGGAGGATGATGGCTCCCAGAATGCACTTGTTCAGCGAGAAGCTGAACTCTTCCTCTCTGTGGGGCGGCTGGGACTCCTCCTCCTCCTCCTCTTCCTCCTCAGCGTCCTCTTCCTCGTCGCTCCTCCCGATCCGCTCCAGAGTTGTCAGAAGAGTCCTCCTCTTCCTCAGCCCTGCGTCCCCCCCCTCCTCCTCCTCCTTCTCCTCCCACCCCTCTGAATCCATGGTGGGGTCTGGGGAGGGCAGTGTTAATGTTGACAGCACATTTTTGAGTTAGTTTTAGTCATAGTCTTTTGAATAAAATTCCATTTAGTTTATTTTTATAGTCATATTTTTGTCATCTGAAATATTTTACTTTTTAGTTGACTAAATATTATAAGATTCGATTTAGTCGACTAAAATGTATTTTTAGCAGGCCGCGATGGCGTCGTAATCCTTGATTTATACTTAGCAGTGTGCGGAAAATAGCTGATCTACAAGCTTGTAGATCGTCCGTTTTCGGAGCGCGACACGTGCACGCAGCCAAGCATAAAATGACTTGTATTTTAGTTCTACTGGATCTCTTCTCCACTATAGTCCCTCACTAACATGTTGGTCTAGTTTTTATTTGTTGATGAAATTGTCAATATATTTAGTCTTAGTTTTAGTCATCATAGCTTAGTTTTTATTTAGCTTTTATTTAGTTTTCGTCAGTGAAAAAAGGTAGTCGACGAAATTATCCGTGTCATTTTAGATTTCTTTGGCTATTCAAGTGCACATTTTTAACTAAAATCTTTGCTTTTGGGAACAAAATATTTGACAAATGTTTGCTTTAAAACTAAATATATTTATACTAAAATATATTCGAAGATTTGCAGAAATGTTCAGGATTTTTCAAAAATAGCAGATCTACAAGCTATGAGCTTGTAGGTCTGCTATTTTTGAATTGCCAAAGAAATCTAAAATGACAGAGATGCGTTCTCGGATTGAATGGGTTAATCAAATAATGGAGTAGTGGGTTTTCTTGCCACATGAAGTCACGTCGTTATTGGATATCACATCCATCAAGGTTCCAAGCCAGGCGATACCAAAAGTTGACAGACTAGCGTCATTACATCACGACAAACTCCCCTAATACTGCGAGGAAGCATTAGCTTTAGCACTTTTAACACTCATACACACTGTTTGACATCGCTATGGCAGCCAGCTACACTGAGGAGATCCTATCCGCAGTGGAAAACTAAGTAAAGCAAGTAGAGTTGAGCCGGTACCATGCGGAAGAAAAGCACCATAACTAGGAGGTTAAAGCAGGGTTCTTCCCAAACGTTTGCAAGCCAGGGACCCCCAAATAGCCATAGCCTCTGGCTGCGGCTCCCCATTGCCAAAAGGCTTCAAATAAAAACCTGAAAATGGCAATAATAGTAGACCTACAACTTTGTTAGAGGTTCCAGAGCTCATGCAGTTCTATGTATCTAACAGCATCATGCTGTCATACCAACCAAACACAGTGTCCAGTTCCTGGTCCAGATATACTGTATATGTCCAGAACCAGCTGGTCCACTAAGTACACTTCACACACATAAACACAATCACCCACACAGAATGCATCAATGATATTACATACATGTTATGTACATATCATACTCATACTGTGATGTTTTATCATGTACAATGTTAAGTTCAGTTGGAGTTCTCTGAATACCAGTTAATTCCCACCAACTTAACACCCGAGATTCTAACATGTGGGAGACCAAACAAACCGCTCACGCAAGAGGGGCATCTCCACTTGGCTAGGGGAGATATTGGGCTTATGAGCTTCTGGCAGTACTAATTGTCAATCAGCCAGCTTAAGTGGTTCGGGCATCTGGTACGGATGCCTCCCGAGCGTCTCCCTAGGGAGGTCCTCGCTGCAGAGACCCCATGGCAGACCAAGGACCAGGTGTCCAGATTATATCTCTACACTGGCCTCAGAACGCCTTGGGATCCCCAGGAGGAAGTGGATAATGTTGCTCTGGAAAGGGAAGTCTGGAGCTCTCTGCTGGAACTGTTGCCCCCGCGACCCGACTCCGGATAAGCGGTTGAAGATGGATGGATGGAATCAGTAAGTGTCCTACTTGCTGACACCAGGGTCTAATTGTCTCAATGTAGTAGACCACCTCCAACCACTGTAGTTGTGCTAGTAGTATTGTATTAACATACTCTACCATACATTATAAACTTCAAGTTCTGGATTGCAGCTTTAAGTCTAAAGTATAGACACTAGAAATTCCAGATTGAAGGTTTAACATGTTGGTGGTTTACCTTCCCTCACATTTAAAAATGTTCAGATTATCTGCACACACATTTATTCATTTTATTAATTAGAACATAAAAACATGTCCCATAAGAGTTTAACTTGCTTTTTTCATACTGTTCATAAAAGAATAAACACACAGTGATATTTATGCTGAATTTGCCATACGATTCAATAAAATATATAAATATAAAATTGACAAACTCACCTGCTTGTTTCCCCAAGTCAGTCACTCTCGGAGACAGCTCTGACTCCTCCTCTTCCTGCCCTAGCCCCTCCCCCTCTAGCGGCTGGTGCTCTGTGGCTCCTCCTTCCTGTACAAGCTCCTCCCCTCCCAGAGTCTCAGGTGTCAGCATCGAGGCAGGGGGCTCCTCGGGGGAGGGGCTTATGTGGGTGTAGGAGTCGGAGAACGTGTCGGGCTCGGGGCTGGGCGGGGTCCGGCCCTCGGGGAGGCCCTCCGAATGGCTGTGTGCGTCGCCATCGGAGGAGTGGCCGGGGAAGTGTAGGGAAGAGGGGGGGCGGGGTTCATCGGTGACAAGGGTGTGGGGGGGGTCAGGGGTCATATGGGTAGGGTCAGTAGTACCAGGGGTGGGGCCGTCAGTAGGGTCTTCATTGATAGGGGTGTGGTCTTCAGTGATAGGGGTGTGGTCTTCAGTGATAGGGGTGTGGTCTTCAGTGATAGGGGTGTGGTCTTCAGTGATAGGACTGGGGTCTTCAGTGATAGGACTGAGGTCATCAGTGCTAGGACTGGGGTCTTCAGTGCTAGGGGTGTGGTCTTCAGTGCTAGGGGTGTGGTCTTCAGTGCTAGGGGAGTGGTCTTCAGTAATAGGGGTGTGGTCTTCAGTAATAGGGGTGGGTGTGAGGATGGCGTCAGGACTAGGTGGTTCACCTAGGTCCGGTTGGTCTTCTGACACCTGTGAACAGGAAGCAGGTTATTAGATGTTTCCATTCACCAACCAGCAGGTCTTAAGAGTTAAGACTACTTCAGAGTCAGACCAAAGATTTAGTTTTTTTGATTGATTCATTTGTCCACAAATCTATGAAAGAATACCGACACCAGAAAAGAATACGGTTGTTTTGTGTGATTTCGAGGTGTTAAAGGTATGTTTTGAGAGGCCTCAGAGACGTAAATATCAATCATGAATAGGCCGATATATATAAATAACAGGAAAAATATATACATAATAAAAATAAATGGTTTTGGGGAATGAAATACTATCAAATTATGAGTGACAAAAGGACCCACATGTCAAAAAGCCTGTTTACTTTTTTAAACCCCAACGACCCCTATTCTAGGGAGGGGGGCCATTAACCAAAAATAGCTGATCTACAAGGTTGTAGATCAGCTATTTTTGACGAAGAGATGTGGTGTACAGTACATAGATAAAGAGATGTGGTGTACAGTACATAGATAAAGAGATGTGGTGTACAGTACATAGATAAAGAGATGTGGTGTACAGTACATAGATAAAGAGATGTGGTGTACAGTACATAGATAAAGAGATGTGGTGTACAGTACATAGATAAAGAGATGTGGTGTACAGTACATAGATAAAGAGATGTGGTGTACAGTACATAGATAAAGAGATGTGGTGTACAGTACATAGATAAAGAGATTTGGTGTACAGTACATAGATAAAGAGATGTGGTGTACAGTACATAGATAAAGAGATGTGGTGTACAGTACATAGATAAAGAGATGTGGTGTACAGTACATAGATAAAGAGATGTGGTGTACAGTACATAGATAAAGAATACACCAACACTGCAACTCAGCTCCACTTTAGTAAGTATAGATGGTCTAAGTTCCCGTTATGTAATGTGTCACATGACTACAGTATATGAACAGGAGGAAAGCTGCAGTGTGTATACATGGTGTGTGTGTGTGTGTGTGTGTGTGTGTGTGTGTGTGTGTGTGTGTGTGTGTGTGTGTGTGTGTGTGTGTGTGTGTGTGTGTGTGAGATATGCAGCAGATCTCAGGTCAGTACCTGCCGCTCATCCACAGGGAGCTCTGATGTCATCACTGACCCCTCCACAGACGATGTACAGCCTACACACACACACACACACACACACACACACACACACACACACACACACACACACACACACACACACACACACACACACACACACACACACACACACACACACACACACACACACACACACACACACACACACACACACACACACACACACACACACACACAGAAGAGTTTAGCTAAATACTTCCCTTAGGTATACTGTACAGTATGTGTGTGTGTATGTATGTATGTGTGTGTGTGTGTGTGTGTACCTGTGTGTTCTGCTGTAGATGTGTTACTTCCTTCATGTTGCTCTGCTAACTCTGTGTGAGACCTCAGCGACTCAGCTGCTGTCTCCTGAGACACAGACAGACAGACAGACAGGTTAAAGACCCTTCCCTCGTGTCACTTGGTGTGGTCCAAGTCCTTAGAAAATAAAAAAACTAGTGCTGTTCCAAAAGAAGGACATATTCATTCTTGGTTACTGAACAAATGGATCTATATGTTTACCTGACTTAATCACACTACAGCGTCACACAAAAGCATCAAAAAGTACAGTAGCAGATCTACAAGCTCGAGACGAGAAGCGACGCATTTTGAGCTTGTAGATCTGCTACTATTGCCGTTACTTTTCAAAGTAACAAAACTGTAACAAAACTGTTACTTTTCCAATAAAAAATCTGCTATTATTACCGTTTTTTAAGTAACAAGAGTAACGTCTCTATTTTGGACATCGAGACGATATTGAAAGTTCCTCAGTTTACCTACCCACCACCACTCATCGGTTCAATATATCAATATGTTCAATGTTCAATATGTTCAATGTTCAATATATAGTTCAATAGTCCTGAAATGCCGGAACTAGGACTGACTGATATATCGTTATCTAGCTATGGAAATGCAAGATATTAATATCGCAAAAGGCAACGATATGGACGATATAATCCCAGAATATACCGCTGAAGCCAGCCAATAACAACTTTCCGTTTGTTTAATTTAGACGGTGCCAAAGGAAAGTCACTCCTCTGTTTGTCTGCATGTTGCGTCGTTACAGCTCAACTCTAGCACGGGACGGGTCAGGTGGGAGGGGTGTGTGAGATGAACCAGTGTGTATGAACATACACACTGGTATTAGACTGCTCATTCCTACAGTGCTCCATAGAACTAGACCTGCTCACTCGCCTCTCATGACAGATACATACACAGACAGACAGACACACAGACAGAAACATACACAGACAGACAGACAGACATATACACAGACAGACACATACACACACAGACAGACAGACAGACAGACAAACAGACAGACAGACAGACAGACAGACAGACAAACAGACAGACAGACAAACCTCTGGGGTGACGAGAGTCCAGCTGTTGGTGCCACTGCTGTCAGACATTGCCCTCTAGTGGCGCCGTCTGACTCCTGCAACACAACAACATTTGCACCAGTCTTCAGTTCACGGGTACACAGTAAAAAATATCAAACAATTTATAAAATAATTGATTGAAATAGAGCCCTATTTTGGGCATGTGATTGTATACAAAAAGTTTAAGATCTGCTAAAATAGTTTAATTGTCAGATCTACAAGCTGTCAATCTGATATTTTCGCGAGAGAGAGACAGACAGTAGGACAGCTGAGAGACAGACAGTGTAGGAGAGACAGACAGTAGGACAGCTGAGAGACAGACAGTAGGACAGCTGAGAGACAGACAGTAGGACAGCTGAGAGACAGACAGTGTATGAGAGACAAACAGTAGGACAGCTGAGAGACAGACAGTAGGACAGCTGAGAGACAGACAGTAGGACAGCTGAGAGGGAGACAGTGTAGGAGAGACAGACAGTAGGACAGCTGAGAGGGAGACAGTGTAGGAGAGACAGACAGTAGGACAGCAGAGAGGGAGACAGTGTAGGAGAGACAGACAGTAGGACAGCAGAGAGGGAGACAGTGTAGGAGAGACAGACAGTAGGACAGCTGAGAGAGAGACAGTGTAGGAGAGACAGACAGTAGGACAGCTGAGAGACAGACAGTGTAGGAGAGACAGACAGTAGGACAGCTGAGACAGTGTAGGAGAGACAGACAGTAGGACAGCTGAGAGACAGACAGTGTATGAGAGACAGACAGTAGGACAGCTGAGAGACAGACAGTAGGACAGCTGAGAGACAGACAGTGTATGAGAGACAGACAGTAGGACAGCTGAGAGACAGACAGTAGGACAGCTGAGAGGGAGACAGTGTAGGAGAGACAGACAGTAGGACAGCTGAGAGGGAGACAGTGTAGGAGAGACAGACAGTAGGACAGCTGAGAGGGAGACAGTGTAGGAGAGACAGACAGTAGGACAGCTGAGAGACAGACAGTGTAGGAGAGACAGACAGTAGGACAGTTGAGAGACAGACAGTGTAGGAGAGACAGACAGTAGGAAAGCTGAGAGACAGACAGTGTGAAGAGACAGACAGTAGGAAAGCTGAGAGGGAGACAGTGAAGGAGAGACAGACAATAGGAAAGCTGAGTGGGAGACAGTGTAGGAGAGACAGACAGTAGGACAGCTGAGAGACAGACAGTGTAGGAGAGACAAACAGTAGAACAGCTGAGAGACAGACAGTGTGAAGAGACAGACAGTAGGACAGCTGAGAGGGAGACAGTGTAGGAGAGACAGACATGACAGCTGAGAGACAGACGGTGTAGGATAGACAGACAGTAGGACAGCTGAGAGACAGACAGTGTAGGAGAGACAGACAGTAGGACAGCTGAGAGGGAGACAGTGTAGGAGAGACAGACAGTAGGACAGCTGAGAGACAGACAGTGTAGGAGAGACAGACAGTAGGACAGCTGAGAGGGAGACAGTGTGAAGAGACAGACAGGAGGACAGCTGAGAGGAGTTTAATGGAACACCATTCTTCAGTTAAGTAAAGATAAATAGGATTCCTCCTCTCAGTGCTTCTCTAACTGTCTGAGAGTGTACAGAGTACAGATGACAGAGAGACCTTCTATCTCCATATTTCATCTTTTGCTTTTTTCATAAATGAATTCCCTCTTCTATACTTAAGTAGCTATAATATATCTACAAGCTCATAAGTGTGTCTGTGGGTTTTATAAATACTGAACCCAATGAAACATTCATTCAAAAGATTACTAGAATTTGTGACTAAATAATAACTACACTGGAATCATTCGGATCACAGGTTTTTGTTTTACATTTCCTGAATAGTGATCTCTCAAGACAGATTCTAATTCTATATTTTGCTCTTTTTATGCGTTCCCAGATTACCTGAAAAGTAATGTTTTTTGGACATACATGATTTCTGCCTGACATATAAATGCCAAACATACGAGGTGAATAGAGAAGAGTGGAGGCTAGTGTTGATTTTGACACCAAATTTGGATTTAGTTTTAGTCATAGTCGTTTGAATAAAATTCCATTTAGTTTTAGTCATATTTTAGTCATCTGAAATGTTTTAGTTTTTGTCTAGTTTTAGTCGACTAAATATCATAAGATTATAGTCGACTAAATCTACAGTTGATTTAGTCGACTAAAATGTATTTCGGCGGTGCCTTGATGGCGTCGTAATGGCTGATTTTACACTTGGTTGCATGCTGAAAATAGCCGATCTACAAGCTCGCGTTGTGAGCTTGTAGATCTGCTATTGTCCGAGCACAACACCCGAGCACAACCAAACATAAAATGACTTGTCTTTTAGTTCTACTGGATCTCTTCTCCACTAGTCCCTCACTAACATTTTAGTCTAGTTTTTATTTGTTGACGAAATTGTCAACATCTTTAGTCTTAGTTTTAGTCGTCATAGCTTAGTTTTTATTTTCTTTTTATTACATTTTCAAAAAAAGGTAGTTGAAGAACATTTTTCATCATAGTTTTAGTTTTAGTAAATCAACACTGGTGGAGGCTCTGTTTCGTAGCTGTTGTGTCTTGAGGTGTTTTATGATATATTGTGTGTGGTGTGTGGACAATAAAAGTGTTTCATTATCCCCACACGGAACTAGCAGGACAAACACACACACACACACACACACACACACACACACAGATGTAGATGTTCTTGAGCCGCTGTGTCGTCTGTCACAGTGACAACAGGCAAAACTAAATGGACATCCTCTGTTTACATGAGGACAGGATTTGAATAGAGGCTCAAAGCTTTCAGCCTTACACACCCTGTTTTACTGTGTGTGCGTGTGTGCGTGTGCGTGTATGTGTGTGTGTGTGGCTGTACATTTGCCTTCGATTGTATGGATGTGTGTGTGTGATTGCGTGTGTGGAGTGGTGTGCCTGTGTGCGCACATCAGTGTGTTATTAATGTATGTGTGGTGTGGGTACAAGGGTGTGCACGTACAGTAAATGTGGATGCACGTGGATGTACAATGTGCGTGTGCTACAGTGTGATACCACCACGCATACGGATACACTTGTGCACATGAGAGTATGCAAATGTTTGTGAGCTCGTGTTTAGTGTGTGTGTGTGTGTGTGTGTGTGTGTGTGTGTGTGTGTGTGTGTGTGTGTGTGTGTGTGTGTGTGTGTGTGTGTGTGTGTGTGTGTGTGTACATGTAAATGTTCACAGGGCGTGCATGCGTGTGAACACTGTGTTCTTCATTAGTAGTGGCCGTGTGTTGCGGTGCCATTGGCTCTGCCTGCAGCAGGCTGACTTCTAGCTGAGGGAGACATATTTCCCCCTGTCCCTCTGGTTCCCCCTGTCCCTCTGGTAACTAAGGCTGGATCTATTCTAGACATACAAGACACAGACACTTTGCTACGCAGTAAAGACCCCGGTGTTCATTTAAAGGGCCAGACCATTACCAAGCCTCCTTTTTCACATGTGGGCTCGTCTTGTAACTCGTACTGTACTTTGCATGTGAGGATTTCAATCTTCAAAAACTGCTTTTTGCTTTTTTTTATCATCAATACTGCAATGCAAAAATACTCTGTTACAAGTAAAAGTCCGGAATTCAAAATGTACTTGAGTAAAAGCACAAAAGTATTGACATCAAAATGTACTTAAAAGTACCAAAAGTAAAAGTTCTCATTATGCAGAATGTCCCATTTCAAGTTTTCAAATGTATGAAAATCTTTTGAAAATAGGAGATCTACAGGGTGAGCTTGTAGATCTGCTATTTTCAAATGGCCTAAATGTATATAGGGCTGAAGTGCTTAACGTAGTTTTTGTAATAATAATCAAAATCTACAAACTAGTAACTAGTAACTCAAGTTTTCAAACACTTGTAGTGGAGTAAAAGTACAATATTTGCCTCTGAGATGTAGTGGAGTAGAAGTAAAAGTATTGGAGAATTGGAGATACTCAAGTAAAGTACAAATACCTCAAAAGTGTACTTAAGTACAGTACTTGAGTACATGTACTTAGTTACTTTCCACCACTGTTTTTCAGTCATTGAGATATATCGGCCCATTTAACTTCTTTTAATGAATAACATGCACTTGTGCGTGCCCAATCTGTATGAGTAATACAATATAACGTATATAATTGGGGTGGTTGTATTTGGTCTCCCTGCCTCTTCTATTGAGACATTTAGATCGTGTCAAAAGTCGGTCTCACCTAGACACAGGATCTGACACGAATTGTGACCTGATGGTCAAGATTCAATGTATCCCCTGAGCAAGCAGACAGGCTCTATTAGCTCAATGGTAAAAAAAAAATCAGCACTTGCGCAGCAAACCGGGTTCAAATCCAGGCTAGAAGAGGAACGTTACATAATAGTGCTGCCTTAACCACTTGAACGCCGTTATCCACATCCTTTTAAGGAAAATGTATTCAAAGAGTAGAGACATGTAGCCTACACACACACATGACATTATGCATTCAAGTTACACAGATAAAACAACTCCTTGGTTTTATATGTTCTCCCGCAACTCCCTTCCACTCCTCCCAGCAGCCATATTCTGGGGGGGGGGGGGGGGTGGATTAGCCAAAAAACAGCCGATCTACAAGTTTGTAGATCTGCCGTCTCTCTCAAAACCTAGCCCTGAAACATGACTGTCATACCATGTCAGTCATGGTGCCGAGTCCCCCTGGTCTAAAGTTGTGTTCGATTTTTTCACATTGCCATCTCTCACATAAACATAAACGTTCAGATTTCAAATATAAAGTGCTTACCACCGAGCCACGGATGTTACAAGGAGACGCGAACCGCGATAAGTACTTGCATCTCCCGTATTGTTCAATAAAAAGCATTTTTGTCCGATCGCCGGCCATTTTCTCCAATTTTTCTCTGATGCTTCCAACCATGCGACACTAATGGTTGGGAGGTGTATTGCACTCTGATACATTACAAAAAGAAAAAAGAAAATGGCCAGCGATGGGATTAAAATGCTTTTTATTGAACAATACGGGAGATACGAGTACTTATCGCGGTTCGCGTCGCCTTGTAACATCCGTGGCTCGGTGGTAAGCACTTTATATTTGAAATCTGAACGTTTATGTACATGTGAGAGATGGCAATGTGAAAAAATCAAACACAACTTTAGACCAGGGGGACTCGGCACCATGACGCTTGTATACAAGCGTCATGTGAACCATGGCTACTCAAAACCTATACCAACACACGCCACACTGCGACGCGTCCTGAGCTTATAGATCTGCTATTTTCTGCTATCACCCGTAACAACGAGCGACACACATTAGATTTTAAACGGCTAACGCCACGTGTTAATGACACACTTCAAGTCCCTTCAAAAACTCAATTCCCTGTCAAGTCATTGAGGTCTTCTGTTCTGCTAATCACGGCCTGGTCCCGAGAGAGAGAGAGAGAGAGAGAGAGAGAGAGAGAGAGAGAGAGGCTGAACTGAAGCCCCGGGGCTTTGCTGGAGTGTCTCTAATAGATAGCAGCTAAATATAACCTCCATGACACACAGACGTGAAGAAAGGAAACCACAGAGGATGGATGGATGGATGGATGGATGGATGGATGGATGGATGGATGGATGGAGTGGTGGAAAGAGTACTCAAAAGTTTGGTACTTAAGTAAAAGTATCAATACTGCAATGTAGAAGTACTCCGTTTCAAGTATACTGTAAGTCCTGAATGAAACATTTACTTGAGTACAAGTACACAAGTATTTGTATCAAAATGTACCAAAGGTAAAAGTACTAAAATGTTTGAAAATAGCAGATCTACAAGCTCACAACGCGTCGCGATGCGACGCGTTGTGAGCTTGTAGATCTGCTATTTTCAAATAGCCTAGGTATAAAATAGGGCTAAAGTGGTTAATGTATGTTTTATAATGCAATAATTTATATCTGCAAAGTAACTAGTAACTAAAGTTTTCAAGTAATTGTTGGGAAGTAAAAGTACAATATTTGCCTCTGAGATGTAGTGGAGTAGAAGTAAAAGCACTGATAATTGGAAATACTCCAGTAAAGTAAAAGTAGGCTACCTCAAAATTGTACTTAAAGGACGACTTCACCGCTTTTCAACCTATCTTCATATAATTGGTCCTCACTAATACTCATGATAAAATGGTAAAAAAAAATTCTACTTGGTCTGTGTCTCATAGGAGGGCTGTGGACAGTCCAGAAACCTGTCTACCAGTGACATCATCGTTAGGCATGATTTTCTTTTCCAACAAGATTTCAATTTTTTTATTTAGATTTTTATTAACACGAGAACAATGGCTTCTTTTATTGCATTGCAACTTTCCAGGAATAGAAAGCCTGCAGTTTCTATTAGCTTGGATTCCCCATTGATGATGTCACTGGTAGACGGGACTCTGAACTGTCCACAGCCCTCCTCTGAGACACAGACCAAGTAGAAAATAATTGTACCATTTTATCATGAGTATTAGTGAGGACCTATTATATGAAGATAGGTTGAAAAGCGGTGAAGTCGTCCTTTAAGGGATATTTCACTTTCAAAAAAACTTTGGGTCATTTTATCGTCTACTCAGGCTTTTGTGAGCCCTCCAGACAGTTTTTAAGTTGCTTGATTCAGTATTTAGATATTTGATATTCATTTTATCAGACACGCCCCCTTCCTATACAAACCCATTATAACTTCAAACTCCATTTTAACCATGTTAGATTCATTGAAAACACCCGTCCTTGGTTCTGGTGACTCATCCTGCCCTCCTAATATGTGAGGGGGCCGTGTTTTTTCGGTTACTTTTTTCATTTATTTTATTTCATTTTTTTATTGTATTTACGTTTTTTCAGTTTCCAAAAAATATATAAAAAATAAATGAAAAAGGTAATCGAAAAAACACAGCCCCCTCGCGTATTAGGAGGGCAGGGTGAGTCACCAGAACCAAGGATGGGTGTTTTTGATGAATCTGACATGTTAAAAATAGAGTTTGAAGTTATAATGGGTTTGTATAGGAAGGGGGCGTGTCTGATAAAATGAATATCAAATGTCTAAATACTGAATCAAGCAACTTAAAACGGTCTGGGGGGCTCACAAAAGCCTGAGTAGACGATAAAAATGACCCAAAGTTTTTTTGAAAGTGAAATATCCCTTTAAGTACAGTACTTGTGTAAATGTACTTAGTTACTTTACACCACTGATGGATGGAGGGAGAGAGAGAGAGCCAGAGAGAGAGAGAGAGAGAGCCAGAGAGAGAGAGAGAGAGCGACATACAGCCTTAAGGACTAAAATAGACAGCCATGTAATGCTCATGATTCACAGGGTATTCTTGAAGATATGCAGGACTTATGAAGCACAAGAGCTGTGACTATAAATGTATTTTAATCTGTAACTATTGAGTCTAACATGTTTACATATGTAAACACTCAGAGTTAAATTAACACACTGGAAACTGGACTTTAGTCAGCCAGCCAGGCTGTTACTGGATTGGGAATCAGCCTAAGTAAATATCCATCAAACATAGAAGGAGCTAGACCACTTCCACATGTCAGAACTGTTTGGATCTTCTGATGCTTTTTCTATTTTTTTCTTTTTTCCCCTGCTCTTGGTCATCCACAGCAGGGAGAAGAAATGACCAAACATGGTCACACACAGTGGTTAAGTCCAGTAGGAACAGCACCAGATCCATTAGATTACATTCTAAAAACCACTCCATTTAGCGCACACACACACACACACACACACACACACACACACACACACACACACACACACACACACACACACACACACACACACACACACACACACACACACACACACACACACCTTTGACAGCTGTCAATCATGGTTTATAGAAGAAAACTACTTATCATCAAAACTCAGAGACAATAAAGGACAATATTAGAGGTGGAAAAAGTACTCTATTTTTTTTTTACTTAAGTAAAAGTATCAATACTGCAATGTAGAAACACTATTACAAGTAAAAGTCCAGTATTCAAAATTCACTTGAGTAAAAGTAGAAAAGTATTGGCATCAAAATATACTTAAAGTACGAAAAGTACATTATGCAGAATGTCCCATTTCACAAGTTATCAACGTCTAAAATGTATTTACAATATTTTGAAAATAGACAACATTTAAATAGGGCTGAAGTGGTTAATGTATGTTTCGTAATAATAATAAAAATCTACAAAGTAACTAGTACTTAAAAGTTTTCAAATAATTGCAGTGGAGTAAAAAGCACAACATTTGCCTCCGAGATGTGGTGGAGTAGAAGTAAAAGTATTGGAAATACTCCAGTAAAGTCAAAATACATCAGAATTGTACTTAAGTATAGTACTTGAGTAAATGTACGTAGTTACCTTCCACCAATATATCTAACTAAAACAAACATCTAACTTTTAATACATATTATTCTCGCATAAACTAAAAGCCATCGCTTGTCAGTAATTCACTTCAGCTTGTAAAGTAAATAAATACCTCAAAATTGCACTTAATAAGTACAGTTACTTGAGTAAATGTACCTAGTTACTTTCCTCCAGCACTGCTTGTTGGTAATTCCCTTCAGCTTGAGGAGCAGGAAGCCATCCGCAACAATGTAACAATATGAACGTTGGATGTGTGAGTTAATTGGTGTTTATTAATCAGCTGTGTTTACCTGTGTCCCGCTCAGTGCAGTCAGTCAGTCAGTCACTAATGTATGTGTTCCGTCAGTAAGAAACGTCCCGTCCGTCAGTAAGAAACGGACTTTCTCTCTCATCCACTTATTATTCACACAACTTGGAACATTAGGATCAGTTTGTCAAGCAGGACGGATATAAGAGGGAGGAGGAGGAGGCTTCCTGTTTGTTGTAGCCAAACTTCAGAATAAAACCACAACAGCTCAATGTCTAACACAGGGGTCTTCAACTGGGGGTCCGGGACCCCTAGGGGGTCCTCAGAGCTACTATAGGGGGTCCGCCAAATCTTTGTGTGAGAGGATTGTTTTTTTTTTCCATTAACCACTTGAACCCTAGCATCCCTATTCTGAGGGGAACATTGGCCGAAAATAGCAGATCTACAAGCTCACAACGCCTCGCAGCGCGAGGCGTTGTGAGCTTGTAGATCGGCTATTTTTGGCAAAGAGGTATAGGTGTAGAGGGAAAAAAGATCATTAAAAAAATCTAAAACACAATTTTATACTACAATATATAGAGGGGGTCCCTGCTTCATCTCTCTCTCAGCTAGGGGGTCCTTGGGCTGAAAACGTTGAAGACCCCTGGTCTAACACGTGATGTGAAAGTAAATAAGTAGCCTTTTCTCAAGTGCAATTTTATTATATTATATTATTATTTTGAAATACCTTCTGAGAGTATAGATAAATGAGAGAGAGGGGGGTCCCCAGATGATTAGCTTAATGTGCAACATAGTTTTCTCACGGAACAGTAAACACACCAACATACTGTATCATGTTGGTAAGCAGCTGCAGGGTATGTGTGCATTTCTAAAGTGACAATTTAAGGACTTTTAAGACCTTTTTAATACCTCTAAAATGAAAAAAATAACCTCAATAGTAACCAACAAACTACCGCATACTATAACAAATGGTCAAACATTGGCAAAATTGTCAAATATTACCTAAGAAAGAGGCAAAAAAAAGGGGGATTACAGGGGGTTCCCAGCAAAATGTGTAAATACATCATCACACTCATTTAAACACTTTATCCATTTATACGTTGGCTATTCAAAAATAGCAGATATATAAGCTCACAGCACGTCATGTGCCGCACATTCACTTGTACATCTGCTATTTTTGAATAAATAAATAAAAAGCTTGAAAGTATTGGAACATTTCGAATAATCTTTTTTTTTTTTTAAACAAATCTTCTCTTCTGGAGGTCCCTGGCCCGCAGCCAGATTACATATCAATTTGGGGGTTCTTGATATGAAACCACTGGATTAAGCTAAACCAGCAGCACAAGTTATTAAAATCAGCCCCACCTTTAGCTGCGATAGTGATGAACACATTAATGCACAAACAAATCCAATTATATGATTGTGAAATGGACCAATGGAGTTGATACGTTTACATTTGGTAGCCTGTATATAAGCATATTTTGATGCCAATACTTTTGCACTTTTAAACTGTATGTCTTCCATCACTGGCTAGATCAATGAATCTAGAAAATATTTAGTTGCTTTCGGGCAGAAACCTCTTATCTTCATATTCTAACTTTTATTTTTTTTTGTATTTTATTTCCGTAAATTCATGCCCTACTTTATCATACTACTGCGTCACACGAAAGCATCAAAAGCAGCAGATCTGCTATTTTTTTTATTTGAATCCTGAAAAGTAAACGTTTTATATGAGGTTTCCATCCAACGGCAACGATTTATTTCATTGCCTTCATGCTTCCCAAGGGATGAACCCTCCTGATTCGGTGACCCTTAAGGTTTTTGAGGCCCTAAATAAAACGTCTACATGGGGCCCCTGACACACTGTTTTGGTCAAACAGTGGCCAGGCCCGAGCCAGCAAGATAAGGCACCAATAGAAATATATCTACATGAATACAGAAGTAGTGAAAATGAAACTTTCTATAAAAATATAGAAGAAAAAAAAAGATGGCGACACCTGTCCATTGAAACTCCATTGCACGGTTCCTCAAGCTATTTATAGTGAACATTGTAAGAAATGTAAACAAAAAATGTAATATATTTTTATACATTTGAAGTCACATGCCAATGTACATTCATACATTTTGTATTTTTCTTCCCAACTCTTTGTGGCCTCAATTGGTCCTTTCCAGTATTGTTTCCTGCACCATGTATAGATAAACTACACCCAGTGATATTCACTATAAAACAACGCTCTAGTATTATTCCAAAGTATTTCCAACTTTTACTTCTACTCCACTACACCTCAGAGGCAAATATTGTACTTTTACTCCACTACAATTATTTGAAAACTTTAGTTACTAGTTATTACTTTGTAGATTTGGATTATTATTACAAAACACACATGAATCACTTCTTCAGCCCTATACTTTGGCTATTTGAAAATAGCCGATCTACAAGCTCACAACGCGTCGCAATGCGGCACATTGTGAGCTTGTAGATCTGCTTGTGAAATGGGACATTCTGCATAATGAGTACTTTTACTCTCGATACTTTAAGTTGATGTCAATACTTTTGTACTTTTACTCAAGTACATTTTGAATTCTGGATTTTACTTGTAACAGAGAGTTTCTACATTGCAGTATTGATACTTTTACTTTTGAAAACATTTGAGTACTTTTCCCACCACTGCAGCTAGTATACAGTACACTCCAATTTACTCCAACATTTATTACTGTACCCAGTTTTATTTTGAAAGCAAAATCAAGGTACTTCCGGTGATTCTGTGGCTGACTCTGGGTCGTTTGTGCTCCTCCGCGAGTTGTTCTCCACGCTTCACTCTTGTCCAATGACAGTTCAAGATTCACTGTAGTTCCGCCCCTCACCCCCACCTCGACCAATCAGAGCGTCACGATGACTCAATGGGACATTTCCCAATTGATTGACAAGCACAGGTGGTTAAAAAAAAGATAACGACTGATGTATGTTATGTCTGTATGTATTTCTGTCCATCTCTATCTATCTATCTATCTGTCTGTCTTTCTGTCTATCCATCCATGTCTACTTTTTGTAATTTTATTTATTACAATTTTATGAAATATAGATGTGATTCTTTTCTTTCTCATTTAGGAACAGAACACTTTCTAGAAGCAGGGAGGAGAGTTTGTCTGTGTACAAAAGAGAAAACCCTATCCTACCTGTTGATGAATCACTGCTGTGATAAGGGAATAGGCTGCAAATAGTCCAAATGAAGGACAAGTGATCTCTGATCAATGAATTCAGGATCTATTTTCAGCCTCTCGGCTCAGGATCTCTGAGGTCGATCACAAACTCTATGATTTAATAAAAAGGTACATTACAAAGAGTTCATCAGACACTTAAGTTCAATTTAATGAAGGAAACAGCTGCTCAACCCCTATCTCTGATAGAATTCTCTCTCTTATGAAATGTCTTTGATGGATGAATGAGTGGTAGGACTCAAGTCACCATAGAATCCAGGATCACTTGTATGCTCTCTCAGATGGATGGGTTAGTTAACTGCTCACTAACTAAAACAAGCTAAAGGAGAAATGGGGTTAGAAACAGATACAGTGATCAGTTATAAAGCGTTTTAATAGTTCATCCGTTCGTCCTCTTCGTCGTGGCCGAGAATTGTTAAAGGAGAAAAATAAACAAAAACATCTCGTCTCCATTTTACTCCATATGTTGTCAATCTGTCTGTCGACCAGTGTGAGATCTTCAAGATGCAGCACGTGTTAACAAACCATCCCATTAACCACTTAAATCATGTATATATACTTAGTTGCCCCTCCACACCAAATATCTTTGGTGAAAATGGCAGATCTACAAGCTCAACGAGTCACAACGTGACGCGGTGAGCTTGTAGATCTGCCATTTTTAAAAATCCATCATCAGATTTCTTCCATCAGTCCAGAAACGTCCTGACACACACACTAAGTTTTAAGTTCACTGGAAAGTGCTTTTTTTGTTTTGTTGTTGTCTTGTTTGGTCGTATCCGTCCCGTCAGTCCAGGATCTCCTTGATGCACCAGCAGCACAGCAGGAAGTACAGGCACTCCTTCACCGACTGGATGAAGCCGTAGGCGATGTTGCCCCCCAGCAGGTGTTTCCCGCGGCCCAGGCCCATGGCCGCGTCGCGCAGGTTCTGCCCCAGGGACGAAGGCACGGCCTGGGGGAGCGGGCGCTGAGGATGCATGGCTGATGACGGCTCCCTTTGCTTCCGGGAAGAAACAGGGAGGAGGGGGGAACGAGAGAAGAAGAGGATGAGGAGTCCGTGACGGGGCAGCGGCGGCAGGAGTGAAGAGCGAGCAGAGAGGAGATCGATGTGGATGAGGAGAAGAGCGTGTCCGTGTGTCGACAGCCCAGTATCGCCTCCCTGCTCATCCAAAAGGTCACCCGACCTCCACCCTCCTATACTTATAACCTCATCTACATCTCCCGTCATCCATTCATCCATCCGTCTATCCATCTCCTGCTGGTTCTCTGCTCTTCCCTGGCTCTCTGTGGTTCATTCATCGTCCTTGTGTTCCACTAATCCACCTCATTCATCTCCTCTATTCACCGTTCACAGTTCCAGCACACACACACACACACACACACACACACACACACACACACACACACACACACACACACACACACACACACACACACACACACACACACACACACACACACACACACATTCACCTCCACTGTTACTGTATCTCTCATCTGCCACTGTCCATAACCTTCTCTCTCTTTTGTCTCCATTCTTGGTCTCTTTTCATCAGTGTCTCCATTTCTCTCTCTCTAATTCAACCAGGAGAGTTCCAGCTCTGCTCCATTTCACTAGGACTCACTAACTCTCTTCATATTACCGTTTTAATATAATTCATATGATCTGTAATGGAAGTCATATTGCCCTCTGCATTCATATAACCTGTATTAATATAGCCATAATTAATATCTTTATTCATATGTTTCAGTAACTGTATTCATATCAGTCATATCAGGACCTGTATGATAATTATAAGTGTGATGTTACACATACATTACGAATGTTTCTAACTTACATAATTCAATGTCAGTAAAGAGAGACGACTCTGAGGCTAATATTTCCAGACAGAGGAGTGTATTTAAAACCAAACTCACCATGAAAGATGACATGATTTATATATATTTATATGCAATCTATATTTTCAGATACAGGTGTAAACAGACATTTTTTCTTTAACCCCCCCCACAAAAACAAAAGTAAATAAGTATTAAAACATAAGTCAAAGGAAAACGAAACCATTAATTTTTTTTTTTTACAGGGTATCTGAAAGAAACCTTTGGCGTCAAAATGAGAACTCATATAGAAAAAAAACAAAAAGTGTACACCAGCATTGATCACAACGTCACCAAGAACCATCAACAAACAACAACAACGACAACGACAACAAATCACGAGTTTCATGCAATGAAAGGCAGCTGTGATGAAGAAGAGCGATGAAGATTCTGGACCGACTCACTGGTGATACGGACGGAGGGACAGGTGGGTCTTTTTGGTCCAGCACAGGGGCGTAAAGCACGTTTAAAAATTAATTGACCATGTGATTGGCTTACAGGCCCAGCTATCCCTCTGATTGGGGGGCCGTGTGTGCGTGTGTGTGTGTGTGTGTGTGTGTGTGTGTGTGTGTGTGTGTGTGTGTGTGTGTGTGTGTGTGTGTGTGTGTGTGTGTGTGTGTGTGTGTGTACTCTTGTATAACTATACTTGTGAGGGCTAAATGACTCTATAGAGTAGAATTTCTCACAAAAAAGAACAAACAAAAAAACTTGAAAATACAAGGTTGTTTTATGGTTAAAAAGTTTTTTTTTTTAAGGTTAGGCTTACCATTAGAACAAAGACTCTGTTAGGATTAAGCGTTTAGAGGTTAGGTTTAGGGGTTGCGGTTAGGTTAGTTATGCCCGATTTATACTTAATTGGGTGACTGTGTCGCACGCCGAAAATAGCAGCTCTACAAGCCCACAACAGGTTCAGATTGGCTATTACTAATCACAGTACAACTCAGGCTTTAGGGCTTGATGTCCTCACAAGTATAGTTAGATACAAACGTGTATGTGTGCGTGGGCCCCTTCCCTTTCCTATGACCCTGGATGGAACGGTGAAGGTTTAGATGAAATTCAGATCTTACCTCTGTTTTAACCCATTAAGGCCTGAGGCCGATTCTACAAATGTCTTTTTGTGTCAGTTTTGCCGTTTTTGGGGGGGAAAAAACGTAAACTTATATTTGACCGCGGACCCCCCATCTCAAAACAGTCTGTTCCAGGGACCCCCCAGAAGCAATGATTTGAGTTACAAATGTTCGCTAAGATTTGCACACATTTTCACGATTTTTCAAAAATAGCAGATCCACAAGCTCACAGCGCGGCACTCGGTGCCGCGCTGTGAGCTTGTAGATCTGCTATTTTTGAAGAGCCAAAGAAATCTCAAAATGACACAGATTCTTTCTCTTAATGGGTTAATCAAAGGGAATCATTGAATATACCATGATGAACATGTCAATCCAGACCCCATACAAAAAGCCCACCGATCGGGATGGATCCGGGTATGGGCGCTCGACCAATCGGTATGGATGCTATTTACAGGCGGCCAGGAAATACCCCGCCAGAAGGTGGCGGACATCAGGTTTACCGTGAAAACGGGCTGAAAGTAAGATATGTGCAGAGATTGCTATCACTGGACCGGCGCGTTTGTGTACGCGCACGCGTGTGTGTGTGTGTGTGTGTGTGTGTGTGTATGTCACTGTATTAAGTACACCAGGTGACTGCATCCAGTAAAACAAGGCACAAGTAAAAAAAAAAAGAGATATATAAAAAAAACATTTCTCATTATGAACAGAAGGTGGCGGAGGAGAGTCTCTCCTCGTTTGTGAAGACAACGCTTAAAAACCTGATTGCTACTCCATCGCACGACAGGGCTTAAAACTGGCGTTTACCCTTCACGCCTTTTCGTCTCAAATGCATTCGAAAAAGAAAGAAAAAAAATCTGTCATTCCCTCGAGTGGCGCCCCGTGAAAAGGAAGCCTCGTGTGGTCACCTCAACTAATTGCCACTAGTTGGCGTCACATTCTCAAGAGGGACGTCGATTGCTTCAACTGTTTGTTGCTGTGCGCGCAGCCTGAAAGGAGCGATGCCTCACTTCAACCATCCCTTAAATGCTCCACACGTGTGTCGGCCATCGATTGTCACTGCAAACAGTCTTCAGACAGAGTGTGACTTTTAACCCATTAAGACCTGAGGCGATTCTTTAAAATGTTTTCTAAATCCTAACAGTTTTTTGAGAGAAAAAAAAAAAAAAAAAAAAACGTTTTCAAGATTTTTTTTCAAAAAGACAGAATGTGAATCGGTCCAGGGAGAAGAAACGGGACCGCCAGCCAATCCACCAACCAGTCTGCTGGACTCATCCAGTTCTGACAACCAGCCAGGGAAGCTCACATCTTGCTCCCTGGCAAGCCGACTTCAACGTGGAGGATGTCTTCAAACCGATAGCACCCCAGGGGGGGGGCAGCGCTCCGCGCGTCGTAGCCTGAGGAACCGGAGCAAAGTGAATCTCAGTGACACCTGTGGGGAGAGTAGCTCAGGGATGGCCTGAGGTCCCCCGAAACCTCCCCAGACTCCGTCAGAACGGTGCGGAGGAGGAGGTCACGTCAACAGCTCAGTGCTGTCTTACCCCCCCTCGGATGTTCCCACCTCATCATGCCCTTCCTGAGGAGGGACATGGGTGAGTTCTCTCCCATGTCCACCAAGCAAATCAGCTCCTTGGACTATAGACTGGATTTGACAGTGACACAGTTTTAGCAGTAAATTGCCGCCTAAAATGTTCATGTTCAAATATTGTCTTTTTTTTTAACCCCCCCCCCCCCCCCCAAAAAAAATAGCAGATCTACAAGCTCATAGCGCGGCACTCGGTGCCGCGCAATGAGCTTGTAGATCTGCTATTTTTATTTTTGGATAGCCAAAGAAATCTATAGTGACACAGATTCCAGGTCTTAATGGGTTAAAAAGTGTGACTTTAAGCACCGGTTTTACTGCATCAACATCAACTGCCCTTTTTTTTTTTAGATGACATCATATTTCAGGCACCATGCCATGCTTTACCCCTGCTTTTTATATATATATATATATATATATATATATATATATATATATATATATATATATATAGACATGGCTTTCTCTCTGTACAAAAAATCTGCCCCCTATGTAAGCACACGCACGCACGTACGCACGCACGTACGCACGCACGCTTACACACACACACACACACACACACACACACACACATAGCGTAAAGTCGGCAAATGAGTCTTTGTTGATTAGCTTCATGGCTTCCTCCACCTTTAGCAAACTCGGTGTTCTTTGGCTTGAAGGAGGATGTGTGTATAGGTGGTACCTCTGTGTGTGTGTGTGTGTGTGTGTGTGTGTGTGTGTGTGTGTGTGTGTGTGTGTGTGTGTGTGTGTGTGTTCATAGGGAGGGCCCAGAGTGTCCGATGTTAAAACGGCATCCCGTTGTCTGACGGGACGCCGTTTGAATTCATTGTGTAAAAGAAAATAATTATAAACATACAAAACTCAGAGCTGATGACGACCGTTGGCATAGCAACGCAACTTTGCCTCGCAGGCGGGGGGGGGGGGGGGCAAAGTTCAAGAGTCGTTAAAGGGGGAGTGGCTTGTGGGTGGCGGGGGGGGGGTCTCCTGATCCTGATTGGTTAACAACCGTGTTTATTATTTATGCATAATCGCCAGGCTGATTGTTTTCCCCGGGGAGCTGTGATTGGCTGATTCGCCGCTCCTGGGGAACTAAAACGTCTCTCTGAGGTGGGAGGCGTCCTGGCTTTGATTGACAGGTCCACAGGCAGGAAGGTCCCTCCTCCTTTTTGTCACGGCCTGTCAAAAAGCTCCCACGATAATCGTCACGATAATTCCAGACTTTTCTCAACGATTCTCTGGATTACGATGTTCAAAATGGCCTTCTTTTTTTTAAGAAGCCTTCAGTGATTTTTGCATGTTTGTCGCTTCATTCGTAGAAAAAGTGTTTTTTTTCGTCAGCGCTCCTCTCTGCTTCACAGTTAAGCTGCAGTAGAACAGTGGTTCTCAAAGTGGGGTCCGGGGACCCCCAGGGGTCCTTGAGGGGTTTCCATGGGGGGGGGGGAACGGGGGTTCCACAGTTAAGTGATTGATATTTGGGAACCGAATGGATCCTTACGGATCTGTAACTCAGAGAGTGCATGAATGGAACCATTTTGGTTCCATTCGTGCACCCTCTTGAGGTTATGGGGGTCCGTGGTCTTAATGCATATCAAACTGGGGGTCCTTGAAGTTCAAAAGGTTGAGAACCACTGCAGTAATAGGAGAGGAAAAGGACATCCGCGGGGAGAGGGATGGGGCGGCAAGATTGGATGGAGGAGGGCGGGTCAAAGGTCAAGGTTTGGCTTCCAGGAAGCGCTGGGACTTTGTGGCGACAGCAGCAAGCGGGTGATTTGGCAGAGGAACTGGTAGGAGTCTTTAGATTCTTGTTTTTGGCTTTTGTTGCTATGTGGTGTGTGCGTGCGTGCGTGTGTAGTGTTGCTGTGTGTTGTACTGAGCATATAAAAAGGTGTGTGTGTGTGTGTATGTGTGTGTGTGTGTGTGTTTATTTTTTTTGCATCACGGTGTATTTGGGAGCGTTGCATTGGAGTGTGAGTTGCATTGATTGCGTTTCAATGGGAGTCGGCAAATATTACGACGTGAGTGTGTGTGTGTGTGTGTGTGTGTGTGTGTGTGTGTGTGTGTGTGTGTGTGTGTGTGCATAACGTGCATGTATGATTGTTATGTGCATATCGTTGCATATCGTCAGAAACCTTGTATCTTTTTATTATTTCAACTTTTCTCTGATGTTTTTTCGTGACATTAATGCCGTACTTCGTCGTACAAGTGTGTCGCGCGAGAGTAGCGACACACGGCCAAAATAAGAAACCTACAAGTTGTGAGCTTGTAGACCAATTTTTTAATCATTTTTTTAAAGTTAAAGTGGTTGTTATATCAATTTTGAACCAATGAAAAGTATTAGCAAGAGCTTGCGACTAAATAATTAATTACACTGGATCCATTGGAACACATGTTCTTGTTCTTTTTTTTCTTTATTTTTCTGAAAAGTAATGGTTTTGTACAAGGTTTCCACCCGACAGCAGGTATGATTGTATTGACATAATGTATGTATGATTGCGCGTGCGCGTGTGTGTGTGTGTGTGTGTGCGTGTGCGTGTTGCATGTTCAGGCCCTGCGTTCCACTGGCTGCTGCAAGCACACCTCGCTGCCGGCTGAAACGATGGGCAGCCTGTTGTCCATGTGATAGGAGATCAGGTGACTCACGCTCTCGAACCTGTGATCTTTGGTACGAACCTGAGGAGGAGACAGAGACTCGCTGTCACTACAACACTATAAACACACGGCAGTGATGGAAGAAGTACTCGCATGTTTACTCAAGTAAAAGTATCAATAATGTAGAAATAGTCTGCTCCAAGTACAAGTTAGGTATTAAAAATTGACTTGAGTAAAAGTACAAAAGTATTGGCATCAAAATATACTTAAAGTACCAAAAGTAAAAGTACTCATTTTGCAGAATGTCCCATTTCACACGTTTTCAAATGTATAAAATAATTCAAAACTATAAAAAAAAGCCTTTGGAAATAGCAGATGTACAAGTTCACAACGCATTGCAATGCTACGTGTTATGAGCTTGTAGATCTGCTATTTTTAAATTGCCAAAGTATGTACTGTAGGTCTGAAGTGGTTTTCAAATAATTATAGTGGCGTAAAAGTACAATATTTGCCTCTGAGATGTGCCCTAACCGTAGATCTACGTGATGTCATTTAAAAAAAAAAGAATTTTCCACATGTTGTTTGACGGACCCCCGACCATCGCGCACCCTTTGTTTACATCCGCGTTGTGGCGTCTACAGCTCTAAACGGATCAGCGTAAACGGTAAGAAACGCTGGCACTGGACGTACCCTGTATTAACCCATTGAGACCTGAAGCCGATTCTACACGTCTCCTAAATCCCAACAGTTTTCTGAAAAACCTATGTTTCTATATCAGTGGTGCTCAATCTTTTTCATGTCAAGGACCCCCCAAAATTATATGTATTTGGCCGCGGACCCCCATCAAAATATCTTGTTCCAGGGACCCCCCCCAGAAGCAAAGATTTGAGTAAAAAATTTTCACTTTAAAGAAATAATAAATATATTAATTTGCACACATTTTCTCGATTTTTCAAAAATAGCAGATCTACAAGCTCGTAGCGCGGCACTCGGTGCCGCGCTACGAGCTTGTAGATCTGCTATTTTTGAGGTCCAGGTCTTAACACATTGAATGCCAGTCGCGTAGATCTACGCGAACCTATTTAAAGCCGCAGCGTGCCAGTCGCGTAGATCTACACGAACCGCCGATTCGCGTTGAAAATTTTCCAGGTGCACTTTCGGAATTTTTTTTGATCCACTTCCGTTTCCGGTTTGATGACCGGAAACAGAATTATTTGGGATCCGGTTTTGACGATCACGTCGTCCGCCCTCGTTCTACAGACGAAACTGAAACTCAATTCTCTTCCTGTAGTTTTTTCTCCTCGCATATCACTGTTTAACGTAATCCGCTCTAACTACAACATGGATGCCCCGTTTGACACGTGGTTTTCACTGGGAGATACAGTGAGATGTCGCGGATGTAAACAGACCGTGTAGCGCTCAATCTTAAGGATTTTAACAAGATCTATGGCGACATGAAAAAAACTAAAAAACAACAAAAACACCTTGGCACTGGTGAGTACATTATGAGATTAACCTCTGGCAGTCAATGTGTTAACACATTGAGTGCCAGCCAGGGTGTTTTTAAAACAGGGTACAGTCGGTGCCTGGATTTTAACCATTTTTTAACCTTTTTCAAGTAGTCACAAAATATTTTCAGTGATCACCGTCCTCACGGTGATCCCCTCATTACACACATAGAGGTCTCGTACAATCGGGGGAAAAAAAATAAAAACATTAGGTAATCCGTTCCATAGTCAAAAATACATATTTTAGAAAAAAAGTACACAGGAGCCGAGATACAGGCTTTTGAAGTCATAAGTTAACCAGGAAGTGGATTGGAGTCTAAATCTTCGCAAAATGATATCTCCTGGTAATGTGAAAAAAAAAAAGAAAAAAGAAAAAAAAAAAACGGTCATAACCGTTTTTGGCACACAACGCATGGCTTCTCAAAAACGGTCCGGACCGTTTTTGGCACTCAATGTGTTAATGGGTTAAAAAACCTCTGGCACTAAATGTGTTAATATTTGTGTCGTTGTATGCACTCCCTTATGTGGACATGAATACATTGTTCAGAAGTGTGTGCGTGTGTGTGTGTGTGTGTGTGTGTGTGTGTGTGTGTGTGTGTGTGTGTGTGTGTGTGTGTGTGCGTGTGCGTGTGTGTGCTCACCACTCCCTCGGGGTCGACCAGCAGCAGGTGTTTGGGCTGTGCCCCCTGCTGCCCCGTGAGGACGTACTGTCCCGGCGTGGTGCCAGACTCCCGCACCAGGAAGTCTCCGTCTCGCCCCAGCAGCCTCTCCGCCTGCCGCCGACTCAGGCTGCCGTGGAACCAGAGCTCGCACTGCAGCTGCTCCACCAGAGGGGGCGCCGCCGAGACCGGGCCGCCCGACCCCGAGCCCCCCGCGGGAACGGAGACGCCCAGCGCGTCATCAAACGGCTCTGAGGGAGGGAACAGATGTTTTTTTGTTACTTAAAAGGTAGGGTAAGTGATTTGCGTTGGTTAAAATAAGTGTTAAATAGCTCTATATTCTGATAGTACTCATTGATATAGAGTGTTTGTTCAGTAAAAGGAGTCTCCTTGTCTCCTTGTCTCCTCTTTATAAAACAGAAAATGCATTTTCGTTTCAGTTTCAGTTTCATTTCCAATTTTATCCAACCAGGACAGAGAACTCAATCAGGATACAGATTAAACAAGTGAAATTGGAAGTGATGACACTAAGAAATGAGCAGACAAATTTGGAACTGGAACACTATACAAATTAAGCTTAAAAATGGGTACTTTCTCCTGATTGGCTGAGATTTTCACACCTACCGAAAAATGTATTTTCTGTTTATTAAAGAGCTGGAGAGACAGGGAGACATCTGTTACTGAAAAAACACTCTATAGCAATGATTACTATCAGAATATAGTATTTTAACCTTTTAACAAAATACTTTTTGTTTTAACCAAAAAATATCACTTACCCTACCTTTAAGTAGAAGTACTAATACCACAATATCGTTGCTGTCGGGGCAGAAACCTGTTATCTCCACATTCTAACTCTTTGTGTTTTTTCGTAAATTAACTCATTCAGTGCCATTGACGTGAGATAAGGAGATAACGTGATCCCAAGATTTACTGCTCCATTCACTTCCTGGTTAAAGTATTTGGGAAATATTCTGTATCTCGGCTCCCGTGTTTTACATGTATTTTTGGCGAGACATGCTGTTTTCAACGGCGTATAACGAGCGAACTGGAGGTCACGATGACATTTCTCTTTTTTTCGCGGAAGCACAGTGAAACCCTCAGTGATTAGCAACCATCACGGGATGGATCATACTGGAGATAAATATTCTGTGACTACTTGAAAAGGTAAGAAAAAATCGCTGCCACTACTTTTTTTGTTTACTTGGCACTGAATGAGTTAACGCCCTACTTCATCATACTGCAGCGTCACACGAAAGCATTAAAAGTAGCAGATCTACAAGCTCGCGACGCGTTTCGAGCTTGTAGATCTGCTACTTTTAATGCTTTCGAATGTGAATCCTGAAAAGTAACAGTTTTGGACATAAATGAGGTTTCCACCCGACGGAGACGATATAATAGAACTCCGTTACAATAGCCGATCTACAACCGTCACAATGCGTTGCAACGCGACGAGAACACATCGACTGCCAGAGTTTATTCATAATGTACCCTCACCCCAGTGCCAGCGATTTGTGTTTTATAACCCTTTTCAACCGGTCACAGAATTGATATATATCCATTAAAATGGTTTGTCTGGCTCTGTTTATAAACACACACGACAGATAGAGAAGCACTCAAACAGTTATGTTTTCTCTCTACGTCTCCATTCTCTCTCTCTCTCTCTCTCCGCCTCCCAAACAGGCTGCAAACGTCATATCCGGGTGGCTTGTAGACGTATTTCCGCCCCGCTTCCGCAGGGCATCTTAGCTTAGCTTAGCTTATGATCGGGTTTCAGATCGTTGGTATACACAACGACGATAACTGTTCGTCGTCCAGAGTAAAGAAATGTACAACCGGAGCTCTCCGTTCGTTTTTCATACCGTGTGAAAAAACGTGTTTTGCCATATTTTGCCTAAAAATCACATTTTTCAAGCTAAAACCGAAAACCGGAAACGGAACCCACTGAATTTTGCATCCGGGTGAGTCGGAAGTAAGTGGAAAGGCAACCTGATCTGGGAATGTACAGAAAACAGCACGATCGTCTATTAAACCACAATTAAACAATAGAACGCAGATCTGCGTTCTGGCAGTCAATGTGTTAACTCACTCATGTCAAAGGCATCTCTGTGAGCGTTCCCATTGGCTGCAGCTGTTGGGGTGCGGGGTTTGTCCACGTTGACATACGACGGGTCATCAAAGAGTTCCCGCCCACCTTCCTTGGCTCCCACTGGAAAATGTATTAAAAACAAATACAACTTAATTGATGACATTTTTACTGTGAAGAGAAACTATGAAAGAGAGCTGAGAGAACCCAGGAGAGAGAGATGGACATAGACAAAGAGAGAGAGAGAGGGAGCGAGAGAGAGATATTCAGGGAGAGAGAGAGAGAAAGAGGGAGGGAGGGAGGGAAAGACGGAGAAAGAAAGAAAGAGGGAGGGAGGGAGTGTGAGATAAAAGGATTTTGGTTTCAGTGTTGCTGTCGTTTCCTGAACGTTGTTGTTGTTGTATATTGAAGCAGTAACACTAGAGGGCACTAGAGGTCTGTTGTAGATCAGTGGTATACAGCAGCACAGCCTTGTGTGTCCAAATATCTTATTTTATATATTTAAAATATATATATTTTTTAAAGGTGTTTGTCTAAACAAAAATATCTTTAAAAAAAAAGGACATGCTGAAAAGGAAATGCCAGATTGAAAGTGGTTAGAATATGTATATTTAAAAAAAATAGGGTATAGAATTTGCCTCTGTACTGAGAAATGAGTGCACACACAAGTAAATCCCAAAATTAGTAATGACTTTTTGTAGTTTTATATATTGCCACAAAAATGTGTGGTTGTCACAAAACCCTAAAGGCACATCTGGACTTGTGTCATGGCTCACCGTTTGGAAACCACTGCTCTAGATTGATAAAACCTTTATCGATTCTGGGGGGCCGTAACAGAGAGAGGAGAGGAGTATTGTACCGTTGTTACTTCAGAGCTAATTAGTCTATTGACCAAGCAGAGCGACGATCGTGTCCCTCCTAGTAAAGCTTCATGGCTACCGGCAGGCAATCACAAAGAAGAGAGCACTAGCCATAACGGACTGGTAGAACATCTGCACACACACCGCAAGCAAGCCTGTTGAAGGCACTAGAGAAGTCCAAAGACATCGTTCTGACGGTGATGCCCTGGGTGTCAAGGTGTGTGAAGGCCCCGTTTAGCGCCTAGATGGTGGCTTTTCTCAAACCCAACGTCTGCCTGGCATGAGAACTGAAGGGGGTCAAGGTATCCAGTCACCAGCATCCAGCGGTCGTGTCTCCAATCTTTACATAGACCGACGACATTCCCTATTGTTCTATTATTCTATGACCCGCTGGCCGTTAAAGTAAAGTTAACCCATTAAGACCTGAAGCCGATTCTACAAATGTCTTCTAAATCCCAACAGTATTCTGAGAAACGTATGTTTCTATATCAGTGGTGCTCAATCTTTTTCATGTCAAGGACCCCCACAATGATATGTATTTGGCCGCCGACCCCCATCTCATAATATTTTGTTCCAGGGTAAGAAAAGAAAAGAAGAAGTTAACTGCACAGCTGCTTCTAAGCAGAAGCACGGCCAGCCCGCACGGAGCAACGCCCTGATAGTATCATTGAGATTATACCACAGTTTCATTACTCATAATTGTGATTGGAACACTTGCAGGTGTTGCTCGGTTACAGGGTAAAGGTCAAACTAAATGTTCAGTTCACACTAGTGCTGCTATCAGGAGATAATGACACTCTTTAGAATGACTCTCAGCCAATCACAATGCAATGTGTGTAATGCAACGTACGTACGTACGTACGTACGTACGTACGTACGTACGTACGTACGTACGTACGTACGTACGTACACTTCTAGTAAAGGTTTATAACTTGTTTCTCAATGTCGTTTGAACTGGTCATTATATTAATATGTGGCAATGGAAGTTTAAATTTACTGGCAAAACTCATTTAAGTTTAACAAGACAGACAGACAGACAGACAGACAGACAGACATCTGACCTGGTAGCGGAGGGAGGGGCTGCTTGTGAATGTCATTCTGTCCTGGCTGTCCATAGGGCTACACACACACACACACACACACACACACACACACACACACACACACACACACACACACACACACACACACACACACACACACACACACACACACACACACACACACACACACACACACACACACACACACACACACACACACACACACACACACACACACACACACACACACACACACACGGAGAGAAAGGGAGACATAAGTTATACATACACACACACACTGATAAATACACACACACACACACACACAGGTGTATGTACAGACCAGCGTGGCTCCGGGGCGGGCTCTCATGTCGACGAGGCCTCCAGGAGGAGGTTGTTTCCCAGGGAAGTTGTTGTAGTAAGGAACCTCTGGAGGAGGGGCCCCTTCATCCTCCTCTTCCTCCCACGCTGAGCCATCAAATGGAGCCATTCTGCACACAGAGAGAGAGAGAGACATGTGATTAACTCCATCCATCCATTAAAAACAAGCATCTGTCAGAAAACGTGGAGATAGATACTAAGGCCACGTTTAGACCACAACGCTCTCTAGAGAAAACGTGCCGTTGCGTTCTCACCTTTTATTCTGCGTTTAGACGGCGGTGCACCAGTGATTGAAAACGCTGTAGTGT
>NC_137605.1:4309384-4313381 GCF_963280865.1 Gymnoscopelus braueri
TTTTCATGTCAAGGACCTCCCAAAATGATATGAACGTGTCTGCGGATATATGATATTATATATGATGATGCTGATATTAGCCTACACTTAAAGTTGCTGACATAGTCAATAAGTACAGGGTCATGCACTCTGTGAACCGAGCAGGGACAGTCATGATATGGCTTACCGCTTTGAACACATTGAGTGCCAGGGTTTTTTTTAAAACAGGGTACAGTCAGTGCCTGGATTTTTAACAATTTTTTAAAACCTTTTTCAAGTAGTCACAAAATATTTTCAGTGATCACCGTCCTCACGGTGATCCCCTCATTACACACATAGAGGTCTCGTACAATCGGGGGAATTTTTTTTAAAAACATTCGGTCATCCGTTCCATAGTTGCAGCCAGTTGAAAATAGTCAAAAATAGTCAAAAATACATAGTAAAAAAAAAAAAGGTACACAGTAGCCGAGATACAGGCTTTTGAAGTCATAAGTTAACCAGGAAGTGGATTAAAGTCTAAATCTTCGAAAAATGATATCTCCTGGTGCTTTTTTTTTCTTTTAATTTTTTTTTCCAAAAACGGTTATAACCGTTTTTGGCACACCTCGTTTGGATTCTCAAAAACGGTCCGGACCGTTTTTGGCACTCAATGTGTTAACAGTCTCCATCCATGTCTAAATAGGCTCTATGCACGGCAGCCATATTGGGAAAGAAATTGGGCCTCTTCCTTACTTCCTGGTGTTATACCAATGATACTAATGAAGGCTCTGTTCCATTCAGGTCTAAACAGAGTCAGGGTGCTGATGTGTCATGTTGGCTCACTGGAAACACTCTGCTACACCAAGTGGGTCTCAAGGTGTGGTCCAGGGACCCTTGCGGTTCCTTGAGAGGGTTCCAAATGGCCCCCTTGCGGGAGTGTAACTCTGAGAGTGTACAAATGGAACCAAATGGACCCGTAAGGGTCCATTTGGTTCCATGTGTACACTCTCAGAGTTATGGGGGTCCTTGAAATTGAAAGGTTTGAGAACCATTGAGCTACACTAAATGGAACAGAGCATTAACCCTTAAGACCTGGAACGCATCTGTGTCACCGAGTGCCGCGCTATGAGCTTGTAGATCTGCTATTTTGGAGGGAAAAAAATCATGAAAATGTGTCAAATCTTTGAATTTATATATATTTTTAAAGCAAACATTTTTAACTCAAATCTTTGCTTCTGGGGGGTCCCTGGAACAAAACGTTTTGAGATGTTGTCCGTGGCCAAATACATATGATTTTGGGGGTCCTTGAGAACCACTGATATAGAAATATATATGATATATATTTTCAAAAAATATGTTGATGATTTGTAGAATCCCCCAGAAGCAAAGATTTTGAGTTACAAATGTTTGCTTTAAAACAAAATATATATATTAACAGATTTGCACAAATTGTCAATATCGATCAAAAATAGCAAGATCTACAAGCTCATAGCGCGGCACTGAGTGCCGCTATTTTTTGAATAGCCAAAGACATCTAAAAATGACACAGATGCGTTCCCGATCTGAATGGGTTAATTAGTGTCGTATAGGTAACACCTGTGAAAGAAGTTAAGCAAGAGGCCCGAGTTCTCTCCAATACGGCTGCTTGTGCCATAGAGAGCCTATCTGGCAGTTTGTAAAAAATCACTATTTCCCACTGTTTGTCGACACAAAACGCAATGGATTCCTTTCCGGGACACCCAGTCGTGTTCTCGCATTACATATCAATGTTTTGCCAAGTCTAAAGACAGAACAGCTGAAGCAGCTCTTCACTGTGTGTGTGCACGTCCATGCCAAACGGTTCAATGTCAGTCTGTGTGAAGTGAACGCTGACGTTTCCCGGTAGCTTGTGGGAATCTCCATTCATTGGTAGCTTTATTCAGTCACTCAGTGTCATAACGTGTTCCATATAGCCCAACCAGCCCAGCATTATAGGCATAAGTTAGCTTCAATGTACCTTGTAGCGAGCTACTTTTAGCTAATCAGTAGCATAGCTAACAACTAGCTTTAGTGTAGCTCAGCTACCACACTGAACAACACTGTTCAGATAGATTCCCATTCAAACCAGGAACGCATCTGTGTCATTTAAGATTAAAAAAAAATAGCACATATCCAAGCTCATACTGAGCTTGTAGATCTGCTATTTTTGAAAAATCTTGAAAATTTTGCAAATCATTGAATATATATATATATTTTTAAAGCGAACATTTGTCACTCAAATCTTGCCTCTGGGGGGGGGGGGGAACCAAAACATTTTGAGATGGGAGTCCGAGCCAAATACATATCTAACAATTTTCTAAATCCTAACAGTATGTTGCTAATGCTATATCAGTGGTGCTCCAACTTTTCCATGTCAAGGGACCCCCAAAATGATATGCATTTTGGCCGCGGGACAGGGCCAATATAAAAAAAGGGGCAAATTAAAAAAAGATGCCTCTGGTGATAAACCTCCCCATATTTGCATACTGGGCTCTGATTGGTCCCCTCACAACTTCGGAGGGAGAGAAATAAAATCTCTAGCGTGGCACTCGCTGCGCTTGCGCTATGAGCTTCTATATCTACTATTTTTGAATAGCCACAGGAATCAAAAAATGACACAGATGTGTTCTTAATGGGTTTAAGGTGTAATTATTATGTTATTGTAGAAGTGTTCTACCCTCTCTGGTTGACGGGGGTCTTTAGCCACGGTATGCTACGTACTCTGCTGTGTCCTGGAGAGACAGAGAGAGGGGGGGGGGGGTAGAGGACAGTGACAATCAATGGGAGGAAACACATATGAAAGGCAGATTTAGAAATATGTTTTTTTTTTTAATGACTGTGAACAGAAACCAAAAAGGAAAGAAGCAGGTTGGTTAGTTTACAAAGAGGTCTATACAAACACACAGAGAAAAAGGAAGAAAGAAAAGATGCCAGTGAAAAGCCATAAGAATTACAGAAGGAAGGAAGGTAGGTAGGAAGGAAGGAAGGGAGGTAGGGAGGAGGGAGGGAGGGAGGGAGGGAGGAGGGAGGGAGGGAGGGAGGAAGGAAGGGAGGGAGGGAGGAAGGGAGGGAGGGAGGAAGGATAGATATCATCTCTGGTCGGGTGGAAACCTCATATGTCCAGAACTGTTACATTTCAGGATTCAAATTAAATAATAAAATGTGCTGCGTTTCAAACTTGTTGGATCAAAATTCAAAATTGACTTGATTAAAAGTACAAAAGTATTGGTATCAAAATGTACTTAAAGTACCAAAAGTAAAAAAAAGTTTGAAAATAGCCTAGGTATAAAATGGGGGCTAAAGTGGGTTAATGTATGTTTTATAATGTAATCATTTATATCTACAAAGTAACTAGTAACTAATGTTTTCAAAATAATTGTAGAGGGAGTAAAAGTACAATATTTGCCTCTGAGATGTAGTGGAGTAGAAGTAAAAGTATAGACAATTGGAAATACTCCAGTAAAGTAAAAAGTACCTCAACATTGTACTTAAGTGCAGTACTTGAGTAAATGTACTTACTTTTGTTACTTTCCACCACTGGCGTTAATTTACAAAAAAACGCTAAAACTTAGAATATGGAGATAAGAGTTTTCTGCCCGACAACAACGACATGAGGTTCTACAGGCCAGAGGAGAGATGGAGATAATGATGAGATATTATTAGATGGATGGATAGACAACAGAGAGGAGAGAGAGAAGATGATGGATAGACAACAGAGAGGAGAGAGAGAAGATGATGTATACATAGCTAACAGAAGGAGAGAGAGAGAGAGAGAGAGAGATAGAGGAAGAATGGATACATAGCTGAGAGAGAGAGAGAGAGAGAGAGAGAGAGAGAGAGAGAGGAGAGAGGAGAGAGAGAGAGAGAGAGGAGAGAGAGAGAGAGAAGAGAGAGAGAGAGAGAGAGAGAGAGAGAAAAGATGATGGATACATAGCTAACAGGAGGAGAGAGAGAGAAGATGACAGATAACAGGAGGAGAGAGACAGAGAGAGAGAGAGAGAGAGAGAAGATGATGGATACA
>NC_137605.1:4313581-4336081 GCF_963280865.1 Gymnoscopelus braueri
GGCTCCCGGTTGAAGTTCCCCCCAAAAAAAAGTTCTCGTCTTTAAGTTCGGTTTCCGTTTGACGGTTAACGGACGAGCTGCCGACGTATGGCGAGCTCCCCGCTAGATGCTCGGTGCGGGTCACTTATTTACAGACACCAGGAGCGAACGGGGAGAGAATGGGTCGGTAGTTTGAAGCCCAGACTAGGGGGCCCTGAGTGAGAAACGGCCCGTCCCTGACCGAGAGAACCTGATATGGCCTAAAAGACAGACGACACTGTCCCCTGATTAACACGTGTGTTGCGTAAGGATACGTGAATTCTGGAGCACCATTAAGAAGAAGATGGTTGAAATGTTCCCGGTGACCCCGCGCGATGATGTCACAGAGGACACACCTAGGTCATTGGATGATGGGAACGATGACTATGGATTGGGGTTCGCTTGCAATTGACGGTAACGTGACCCGATTGAACCGTGCGACCCCCTGCAAGGTTATTATATTTTTTTCCCTGATTGGTGCTCGAGGCTCGTCAAGAGCTCGAAGCGGCCTTCGAACGCGCCACTATCGAAACGGCACTCGACTTCTCAGATTACGCCTCTTTCTCTGCCTCTCCTCCAGCACCACACTGATCCGCTACCACACAAACAGTCTAGTTAAACAGTAACTCAGTCAGTTACTGCTATCAGGTACCTGAGACAGGAGCTTGGAGCTCCACGTGTGATATGGCCACAAGACAAGCCCAGTACTAAGAATCTAATCTGGTCTCCTCCTAAACGTCTAAGGCGGGGCTTTGTCAGCAGAGCACCGGCTTTGAAGACGCTCAGCGCTCTCAACAACAGCGTTGTCTCGTTTATGACAGTTTAACAGTCTGCAACGCTGCAAACGATGCAACAGTCTAAACAGCACTCTGACCTCGGGGGTCAAAGTCTACCTAGTCCAGACCTCACACCTTTATCCAGGCACTTCTCATACTCCTCACCCTCTTGTCTCCTTCTGACCTTTTAGGTTTCCTCTGACCTTTTTAGTCCCTCTGAGGGTAAAATTACCTTTTACAAGCTACCATCCCACCCACCCACGCACCCGCCCGCGGCAATTCAGCACCAAAGTTTCACTGAGGCCAAAAGACAAAAGTCGTTTTTTTCTCCCTCGCTATTAAAAAAAAAACAGTCTCGAAATCTGAGCTCTTTGTGTTGTGTGTGTGTGTGTGTGTGTGTGTGTGTGTGTGTGCGTACAGCAGGTGCTGTGGATCGCACAGTGCCGCCCACGTAGTCTAGCACCACAGATGGGGGGGCGGCGGGGAGGGTCTAGACAGTCTAGCTCGTCAGCTGTCTGCACTACAGCCCAGAGGAGCACCGCTGAACATCCACACACTCAAACTCTCTCTCTCACACACACACACACACACACACACACTCTCTCTCTCTCTCTCACACACACACACACACTCTCTCTCACACACACACGGGCTGGGATGTGAGCCCTGAGAACTGTCGTATATAACTATGGCTCTGAAAGTCCCCAGAGACGCCTGCCTCAGTGTCGGACGACCAAACCACGTGCGGGACGGACACGGGTAGTCATGACAACTAGTCCACGCGGAAACTATAAGCACTTGAGTAAAAGAACCACACAGACACACACACACACACACACTGAGGAGCACCCAGGAGGATGTTGGCTTTTAGTGCACAGGAGTTAAAACACAGTGGAGGTCAGACACACACAGCCCTGAGTCTCTCACACACACACACACACACACACACACACACACACACACACACACACACACACACACACACACACTCAGAGGAAAACCTTACGACTAATGACGCAAGATCTATAGTGATATGTTCAATATCAGTGCAACTACCAGTGTCTTGTGATGTCTCATGTATTGATTAATGTCTCATGTGTTGATTAATATGACGATTGATGTGGTAAAAAGTGTGTTTTGGCCACTGCAAGGCAGACTGCGGGTGTGTGTGGGTTTTTGGGGGGGAACAGGGGGGGAGGGGTTAGTAGACAAGACCTCAGATGACTCCCCCTGATTCCTCAGTCTACCTTAAGTTGCCTAGCAACCAAAGCACAAAGCGTACCTTGCGTACCTGACGCAAAGAAAACGGACTAAAAATAAGCACACAATTTAAATTCTTCTAGCTGGTTAAACACTCACACACACACACACACACATAAATGGTGCAGCACCGATTCTGATAAAGAAAAAAAGGTCAAGGAGTCAAAAATGTGAAGAATAAATATATACAACAAAACTTATAAAACCTACTCCCGTCAGTTGCTATGGCAACAGACGGTTTGAGGCAAGATGTGCCCTAGACCAGACAGACAAACCCTTCAGACACAAAGACAGATAAAAAAAACCTACCTTTTGCTGTTGCTATCGCCCTACATTCATTAAGAACGAAGAGAGAGACACAGAGAGAAAGAGATATACAGAGACAGAGACACAGAGAGAGAGAGAGAGAGAGATCAATAGGTTTCAGGAAACGATCAAAGTTTGCCTTGCATCGTCGCGCTGGCCGTGAAGGCTAATCAATGCTGACATCCCCGTCAGATCAAACAACCAACTAACCACACTCACACTCACACAAAGAACTACATTAACCAGCCACCAGTTGGCAGATCAAACGGACTACACTGATAGAAAAAAACACCACTTGCATAAGAAGAATCAACCTGAATGCTTAAGACAACAGAAGGTTGCAGGTTTGTAAATAAATAAAACAACCACAACAAAGTCAAACAGACAGGAGTTGAGATGTTTCAAAGTGAAGGCTCTGTGTGTGTAAACTGCTGTGGATGGAGTGACAGGAGACTAAAGTCCACGATTCCGTGTGTGTCCAGTGAAGGGACATCATTCCCTGTTGTTGTGGGTTTTTTTTTTGTTTTTAAAAGTCAGACCACCACAAAACAAAAAAGCAGAAAGTTGATATAACTGATGGTTGATAATTGACGGGTGACGATGGCTGATCAGTTTGTAGCCGATGGTCCGACAGAGACAGCTTCTGAAGTGCAGGCAACTCTTTTCTTTCTTTACAACGGTATTGTCTGATAAACACACGCAGTCTCTCGTCCTCTCCTCTCACTCTCTCTTTATTTCTTTCATTCTTGCTCTCGCTCGCGAAACAACAAAACAGCAACGTGCTTCCTCCCGCTTCTCTTCCTCTTCCTCCTCCTCTTCTTCCTCTCCCTCTCTCCTCTGTTTCCGCGCGGCGATGGATCCACAAAGTCACCGTTAGGGCGGTCGGTCGCGTCTCTCTCCTCCTCCTCCTCCTCTTCCTTTTATTCTCTCTCTCCGCCGTCTCTCCTCCGCCTGTCTGTCTCTCCGTCTGTCAGCGGGCGGGTGGTGGTGAGACAGGTTTGCATAACACCACTCTTTCATTGTGTTGTCGTTCCTTTTTTCTCCTCCTCCGGTCTTGTCTCACATTCCTCCCCCTCTCTCTCCCTTTCTTTTTCCTGCCGTCCTTGGTCTTCTATTCTCCTCTTTCTGTGAGAGAGAGAGAGAGAGAGAGAGAGAGAGATGCTGCTGTCTGCTCACCCCTCCCTCTCTCTCTCTCCCCCCCTCCCTCCCTGTCTCTCTCTCTCTCCCTCTGTCTCGCTCTCTCTCTGTTCTGTCTGCTACCTTGCTGATGCTGCCTCCTATTCTCTCTCTCTCTCTCTCTCTCTCTCTCTCTCTCTCTCCCCCCCTCCCTTCTCTCCATCCTGTCGGCTTCCTGTTTCCTCCTCCCTCTCTCTCTCTCTCCCTCTTGCTCTCTCTCTCTCTCCCTCTATCTCTCTTGCTCTCTCTCTCTCTCTTGCTCTCTCTCCCTCTCTCTCTCTCTCTTGCTCTCTCTCTCTCTCCCTCTATCTCTCTTGCTCTCTCTCTCTCTCTCTCTCTTGCTCTCTCTCTCCCTCTCTCTCTCTCTCCCTCTATCTCTCTTGCTCTCTCTCTCTCTCCCTCTCTCTCTCTCTCTGCAGAGTGTTTTTGATGGTGCACAACAGTGAGATGCCTCGCTGAGGCGCACACACGCACGTGTTCCACCGGGGGGGGGGTGGGGGGGTTGGGAGGGTGGTTATGAGTGAGGGAGAGCGAGGGATGATGGGAGAAGAGGGGGAGGGAGGGAGGGAGGGAGGGAGGGAGGGGAATCGCAGACAGCCCTCCCTCCTCCATATAGTCCTGTTTAGTAACCTGAGAAACGCGGTGGACGGTTGTGGGAGGCAGCACAGAGAGAGAGAGAGAGAGAGAGGATGGAGAGAACACAGGAAGAGAGACAAAAAAGGAGAGAGAGAAGAGAAAGGAAGAGAGAGAGAGAGACGGAGCGATATAGGATGGAGACGAAGAGAGTAAGCGAGCGAGACGGGGAGACCGATGGGACATGCTGTGCGAGTGAGACAGACAGACAGACAGACAGACAGACAGACAGCCTTTTACGTTATATAATAATCATCTAAAAATGTCATCTAAAAATAAAACACATTAAAACATTATGATGGTGGACTGTAATTTACGTAATAACGTTAAAAAACGCCTATAACAAGCCTGCATGACTGCAGCTCACTGTCTCCACATAGAAAACCTAGGAGAACGAGAGAGAGAGGTGTCTCTGAGAGAGAGAGAGAGAGAGAGAGACCAGTGTTTGAGACTGGAGAGAGACAAAGAGATGTGATGCGATGTAGAAACTAACAAAAAACAATATCCATCCAGGCTACCTCAAATGACACCCCCCAAGAATCCAATGTTTACCTCAAATGACACCCCCCAAGAAACCCCACCTCGGATGACCTAAGGAACGTGACACCCCCAGAACCGAGTCCTCAGATGACACCCAGAACCCGGTACCAAGTCCTCAGATGACACCCAGACCCCAGAACCGAGTCCTCAGATGACACCCAGACCTCGGTACCAAGTCCTCAGATGACACCCAGAACCCGGTACAGAGTCCTCAGATGACACCGAGACCCCGGTACCGAGTCCTTAGATGACACCCAGACCTCGGTACCAAGTCCTCAGATGACACCCAGAACCCGGTACCAAGTCCTCAGATGACACCCAGAACCCGGTACCAAGTCCTCAGATGACACCCAGACCCCAGAACCGAGTCCTCAGATGACACCCAGACCCCGGTACCGAGTCCTCAGATGACACCCAGACCCCAGAACCGAGTCCTCAGATGACACCCAGACCTCGGTACCGAGTCCTTAGATGACACCCAGACCCCAGAACCGAGTCCTCAGATGACACCCAGACCTCGGTACCGAGTCCTTAGATGACACCCAGACCCCAGAACCGAGTCCTCAGATGACACCCAGACCTCGGTACCGAGTCCTCAGATGACACCCAGACCCCAGAACCGAGTCCTCAGATGACACCCAGACCCCGGTACCGAGTCCTCAGATGACACCCAGACCCCAGAACCGAGTCCTCAGATGACACCCAGACCTCGGTACCGAGTCCTTAGATGACACCCAGACCCCAGAACCGAGTCCTCAGATGACACCCAGACCTCGGTACCGAGTCCTTAGATGACACCCAGACCCCAGAACCGAGTCCTCAGATGACACCCAGACCTCGGTACCGAGTCCTCAGATGACACCCAGACCCCAGAACCGAGTCCTTAGATGACACCCAGACCCCGGTACCAAGTCCTCATAGGTGACACGCCCCAGAACAGAACCAAGTTCTTAGATCAGCAGTTCTCAAAGAGGGGGGCGGTTCAGGCCCGGGAGGGGGACCCTCATGGTTCCTTGAGGGGGGGTTTCAAATGGACCCTTATATAGGTCTGTAACTCTGACAGTGTACAAAATAACGGATCCATTTGGTTCCATTTGGTACACTCTCAAGAGTTATTATGGGCTTTTCCTGGAAATTAGAAACATTGAGAACCATTGCCTTAGACAACTGAGAACCCAGTCCTTAGATGACACCTCAGAACCGAGTCCTTAGATGACACCTCAGAACCCAGTCCTCAGATGCACCCCAAAACTCCGCCTGCAGTACCGCTTCCCACCACAAACACCCCTCTACTGTGTAGAACTGTGCATGTTTATTTGTTCATTTATTTATTTATTTATTAATGATTGTGTTTGGCGTGTTTCCTTTTGGCCATCAATAATTGTTTAAACAGAGAACTAACCCTGTGTGGCGCTCTGGAAAAAGGCCATACAAATACACATGTTATTGATTTGTAAAGTGAATTCAGCTTGACAATTGAAATGATTAATTTTTTGCAGTGGAAATCTTTTTTTTTGGTGCAAAGATTTGAGGAGAATAATCACAGTGATTGATTAGTCATGCATAGTGCTGATTGGTGAAGACCCAGCCACCTGTAGCCATACTGCCCAAACCCTACACCACCACCATGTCACACGCACACACACACACACACACACACACACACACACACACACACACACACACACACACACGTACACTACTACACACACACACACACACCTACTGTACGCACACGTACACACACGTACACATATGTACACACACACACACACAAACACACACACACACACACACACAGTGGTTGGAGAGTGGTGCTGGATCCAGGTCACTGTCTTTTGGAAATGTTTTTATTTGATTAGATATTGCATATTGTCTCTGTCGGGTCAGGGTGGAAATGTCCAAAACTGATACTTTTCAGGATTCAAATTCAAAAACTACCAATCTACAAGCCATCTGCTACTACTGCTGCTTCTGAGTGACGCTGTAGTATGAACAAGTAGGGTATTCATTTAACCCATTAAGACCTGGAACGCATCTGTGTCACTTTAGATTTCTTTGGCTATTTTTGAAAAATCTTGAACATTGTTTTTTAGATTTTTTTTCAAAAAACTGTTTATTTAGAAAACATTTTTAAGAATCGCCTCAGGTCTCAATGGGATAAGAAAAAACTAAAAGTTACAATAAGGTTTATGGAATTTGCAGGTTTCTGCCCGACAGCAACAATTTATTACAAATTACAAATTTGAAGTAAGACATTTAGCTAGTGAGCCATGGTCCTCACTTTCGTAATTAAACACAAAAAGCCGGTCTAGGAAAATGAGCTTTTTAACATTAAAAATGCAGAATGTGTTGACTTCAGACTGGACGATAATATGATTATGGATGTTTATGTGGTGTTTTGAGTATTTTAATTCCGCGGTGTGCATACACAGCACCACCCACTTGACTAGACAAACAGCAGCTTTGTGATTTTAATGCCAACGTCCACAACCAGCGTTTTGTATAAGCCTGATTTATACGTCGTTGTACGTAGGTGTCGCCCGCCGAAAGTATGGGCGCGCGGGGGGGGGGGGCTTACTGTTAGGGCTGTCAGGATCATGAGATTTTAGATACAAATAATGAATGAATACATTACTATAATAACACAGTTCATTGTGTTTATGGCACTGAACATTGGAACATTTATTTTAGTTTTATAAAATGGTTTTCCTTTTAGGCTTTGTAAACAAAAATTGCACAGGGCAGATATGAAAAATAATTGAAATATACAAAGCTTACTGAAATATACCTCAAAATTACTGTCGGGTTAGTAACTATGGCCGAAACAGGACAGATAATTTAACATTTAGTCAAATGTATCAACATGTATGCAGTTGAATGGAATCGATTCTGATGATTATGCAAAAGATAATTAACCTGACTCTGTCAAATGGAAGAAGCTTGCGACACACATTTTGTTTCACAGCCTACTTCCATCCGAGACTCCTGAAGCAGAATCGATGACAGACGGCATTTTATTTTTTTCAAGCTACTTGGCAGGTGATTGGATGATCCCGCCCCTAGCAGCCCGCTGATTGGTTCTAACACGCAGCGGAACGGGCGGCTTTACTCCCCGAGCGATCCCAGACCTCCTTCCTGAAATCAAATGCAAATGAGATTTCCGGAGGGAGGGGGGTTTACCAGGCTAAAAAATAATTGCCATTAAATCAAATAATAACTGTGATCACTGATCAGGCGAAGATATAAGATCTCATCCCCGGGGGGAGGACTAACTTTTCTATTTGCCCAGCAGATGGCTTGCTCAGACGGCTTCTCGATGAGTGCTCACTCAGGGGGTGAGCTGTTAGTGTCTTGGCTCAGGGACACTTAGAATATGGGCAAGCGGAGGGTTGAACCATGCAGTGACCTTCTGAATGCCAAATCCCTACATCTAGGGCAGGGGTCTTCAACGTTTTCAGGCCAAGGGCCCCCTAGCTGAGAGAGAGATGAAGCAGGGACCGCCTCTATGTATAAAATTGTGTAAAATTGTGTTGCAGATTAATCTTTTTTTTTACTTGGTCTGCTCTTTTTTCCCTCTACACCAAACCTCTTTGCCAAAAATAGCCGATCTACAAGCTCACAACGCCTCGCAGCGCGAGGCGTTGTGAGCTTGTAGATCGGCTATTTTTGGCTAAAGTTCTCCTCAGAAAAGGGATGCTAGGGTTCAAGTGGTTAATGTAAAAAAAAAAAATCCTATCACACAAAGATTTGGCGGACCCCCTGTAGTAACTCTGAGGGCCCCCTAGGGGTCCCGGACCCCCTGTTGAAGACCTCTGATCTAGGGCGTCGTTCAAAGTGTAAGGTTTATCTATTGTTTCATCTGGTGTCCGGGGGACATGAGAGTAAAATTCCTTTTGCGAAAGAGACAAGTATTTTAGTGAAGGGTAAAATGTGTTTGGTTGAGGATTTGCAGATATGCAATTTTTCGGCGAGCAACACTGTCTTTCAACGATGTATAAATCAAGCATTAAGTTAATCGGGGGAAGAATTACTCCAATAAACGCTACTGAACCTCCTGAAGGATGGATTCAGTTCCACTGTTGTTGTTTGTCTGATAGTACAAGACCAGACCAGACCAGACCAGACCAGACCACCAGAACCTCACACAGTGTGTCACTGTGTGTGTTTCTACTGTATGTGTGTTTGATCTGAATGTCTTACCACATATTCCATTGAATCACTGCCTCTGAAACCCAAAACACACCAGAGTGCACATCAGCATACACTGACTACACACACACACACACACACACACACACACACACACACACACACACACACAACACACAACACAAACAACACAAATGAAAACAGCCAAATCACATTGAGCACCACAGCTTCCCTTGCAGCCACTGGCCTTCCCCCAGCATGCTTTGCTCCCTGGATCAGCTGTGGAGAGAGGCAGGGTCATGTGACTTCCTCTGGATGTGACCAAGTGTGGTCGAGCAACGAGAGAGAGAGAGAGAGAGAGAGAGAGAGAACAAATATAATAAGAGAGAGAAGAGTTAATGAGAGACAAAGAGCATATAGGATATGCAGTGAAAAATAAGTAGAGAGACAGACAGACAGACAGACAGACCGACAGATATAGAGAGACAGGGAGGGAGGGAGAGAGACAGAGAAAGAGAGCGAGAGAGAGAGACAGACAGAGTGTGTGTGTGTGTGTGTGTGTGTGTGTGTGTGTGTGTGTGTGTGTGTGTGTGTGTGTGTGTGTGTGTGTGTGTGTGTGTGTGTCTGTGTGTGAGTCTGAGTCTGAGTCTGAGTGTGAGCGTGTGCGTGCGTGTGTGCACGTGCGCGTGTGAGTGTGTGTGTGCGTGTTCAAACAGACACACACAGTTCAGACAGGAATGAGTGGAATTGCACGGAGGACAAGAGGAGGATGTGGTTTCAACTTGTCCTGAGTCACTTACTGAGCAGCATTATTCTGTCTCCCCCCCACCAGCATGACTGTTATATACTGTGCTGTGTGTGTGTGTGTGTGTGTGTGTGTGTGTGTGTGTGTGTGTTAGTGTTAGACTGTGCATGCCAACACACACACACACACACACACACACACACACACACAGTACACTAGGGAACACAATGCAGCAGAACATCAGAAGGACATACACATCGTTGTTGTCGGGCAGAAACCTCTTATCTTCATATTCTAACTTTATTTCCGTAAATTAACGCCCTACTTCATCACACTACAGCCTCACACAGGAGCATGAAGAGTATCAGATCTACAAGATGGAAAGTTTTCAGCTTGTAGATCTGATACTTTTGAGATTTGAATCCTGAAAAGTAACAGTTTTGGAACATATGAGGTTTTCCACCCCGACAGAGACCATGTGTGCTGTACTGTTGTGTGTGCTAGAATGTACATGCACACACACACACACACACACACACACACACACACACACACACACACACACACACACACACACACACACACACACACACACACACACACACACACACACACACACACACACACACACACACACACACACACACACACACACACACACACACACACACACACACACACACACACGTGTGGTGGAAAAAGTACTACAATTCTTTACTTAAGTAAAAGTACCAATACTGCAATATAAAAATACTCTGTTACAAGTAAAAGTCCAGAATTAAAAATGTACTCGAGTAAAAGTACAAAGTATTGGCATCAAAATGTACTTAAAGTACCAAAAGTAAAAGTACTAAATATTTGAAAATAGCAGATCTACAAGCTCACAACGCGTCGCGATGCGACGCGTTGTGAGCTTGTAGATCTGCTATTTTCAAATAGCCTAGGTATAAAATAGGGCTAAAGTGGTTCATGTATGTTTCATTATATCATAGTTTATATCTGAAAAGTAACTAGTAACTAAAGTTTTCAAATAATTGTAGTGGAGTAAAAGTACAATATTTGCCTCTGAGATGTAGTGGAGTAGAAGTAAAAGTATTGAAAATTGGAAATACTCAAGTAAAGTACAAATACCTCAAAATTGTACTTAAGTACAGTACTTAAGTAAATGTACTTAGTTACTTTCCACCACTGCACACACACACACACACACACACACACACACACACACACACACACACACGCACAGAAGGATGTGTGTATACTGTACAGTTATGTGTGCTGAACCAGTGCCTATCAAACCTTTTTCATGTCAAGGACCCCCAAATTGATATATATATTTGGCCGCGGACCCCCATCTGAAAACATGCTGTGCCAGGGACCCCCAGAAGCAAATATTTGTGTTAAAGATTTTTTACTAATGTTCAAGATTTCTGAAAAACAGCAGATCTACAAGGTGCCGCACTATGAGCTTGTAGATCTGCTATTTTTTAATAGCCAAAGTATAAAAGGTTAAAGTGGTTAAAATGATTGTGATGCTATGTTAACTACTTTTGCTGCAGACCCCATATAGCACCTCATAACACCTATAACACCTCAGACCTCATAGCGCGGCACAGAGTGCCGCGCTATGAGCTTGTAGATCTGCTATTTTAAAAAATTAATCTTGACGTCTTTGAAAATATTTTTTTCAAAGCGAACATTTGTAACTCAAATATTTGCTTCTGAGGATTCTACAAATAACAGTTAGAAAAATTAAATAAATAATGTTGCTATAATATCAGTACTTCTCAAACTATTTCATGTCAAGGCCCACCCAAAATGGAGAAGCAAATATTTGAGTTAAAAATGTATTATATTCAAAGATTTGCACACATTTATGATTTTTTTTCTCTCCAAAAATAACAGATCTACAAGGATTGAATGGGTTAAAAAACTAAAAGTGTTTTTAGCAAAATGTCTGCATTAGCGCTGCGCTCAGCCCTACCCTGCACACAGACGTGTTACAGACGTACTTAAAGGGTTAGTTCAGATTTTTTTTAGTATTTTCTGTAGGAAATACTTACCATTAATGTAGTGGTTGCAAAGGTATCAATTGATTGCCCGAGTCCCGTGGTCAGAGTTATGGTCCGGTTCTGATGAATATGAAGTAGTTCCGGTAGATTAGTAGATTTGGTGGGGGCCGCTCATTAAAAATAAACTAATTAAAAAAACTAGCGTCATTTGTATTGTTGACCTATTTCTACCATATAGAGCAGGTTTCGTTCAATTTCGACCCCTCTGTCACATGGTACTATTTTTTGTGTCATATATTTTGTGCGTGAGTAGGCTGCCGCGGCGCAGTGATTCTGGACACAAACATTAGTACCATGTGACAGAGGGGTCGAAATTGAACGAAACCTGCTCTATATGGTAGAAATAGGTCAACAATACAAATGACGCTATTTTTTTAATTAATTTATTTTTAATGAGCGGCCCCCACCAAATCTACTAATCTACCGGAACTACTTCATATTTATCAGAACCGGACCATAACTCTGACCACGGGACTCGGGCAATCAATTAATACCTTTGCAACCACTACATTAATGGTAAGTATTTCCTACAGAAAATACTAAAAAAATCTGAACTAACCCTTTAAGCTTACATAGAGTTAGTTAGAGTTACAGATTATTTTTATTAGTTATAGTTATATAGATTAGTTTTATTATGATTATTATTTTGTTTGTTTTTAATATGTAGCACTTTGAGATTTGGTTCAAATATAAAGTGCGTTACAAATAAAATGTATTAATATTATTAGACCACTTACTTATTGGACGAGCTGGAGTGGCAGCCAGCAGTATCATCTATGCTAAATAAATAGCCAAAATAGCAGATCTACAAGCTCGAAACGCATCGCTTCGCGCCGCGTTTCGAGCTTGCAGATCTGCTACTTTTGATACTTGTGTATGACACTGTAGTATGGGGCGTTAATTTGCGGGGGGGAAAAAAAACACAAAAACTTTAAATATAGATATAAGAGGTTTCTGCCCGACAGCAACGATATATATACAGCGTATTCTCTCACCTTATTGGTGGAATTGCGTTGCTAGGGAACAACTTCTACTTCCTGTCAGCTAACTGGTGTTCACAAACACTGACACAGGAAACCAACGAGGGAGACATTGTTGCGTGAGGCCATGACCGGTGGTGTAAACTATATATATTATTTTTCAATGATTTGCACACATTTTCACGATTTTTCAAAAATAACAGATCTACAAGCTCACAAATAGCCAAATAAATCTAAAATGACACAGATGCGTTCCTGAGTTGAATGGGTTAATTTGAAAGGGAAACAACGAAGTGCAAACAACGACCAATAACAGAAAATGATCCATAGTGGGATCGATAAGGAATCGGATCAATGAGCAGAACTGATAAGGGGATCGAAAACTGGCAAAAATGAACAATCCCCATTCCTCTATCATCGACATCACATTACACCACCGTTTCTCAACGTCAGGTACGGGGACCACCAGGGGTCCAAATGAAATTCAAATGGAACCAAGTGGACCAGTAAGGGTCCATCCATTTGGTAAGAGCAGACGTGGTGTCCCACAGAGGAATTTTGCGGCCTGTATTGCAGATCAAACTGGGGGTCCTTGAATCACTGTTTATTACATGACATTATTAGCCTGGTTCCATACCATAGACCCCGCCCACTAGTGATGCGCGGGTTGACCCGTAACCCGAGGGACCCGCGGGTCAACCCGCGGCGCAGGTGGGTCGAGTCAGAATTTCAGAGGCAATTATGCGGGCTGCGGGGGAGCGGGTCAGCCGCTCTCACACGCAAAAAAAAAATAAAAATAAATCACATGCTCTTGTTTTGTCTTTATTCCTAATAAGAATAATAACAATAAAATAGTTTGAATACACTTGGGGATTATTTTCTAACCATGATTTTACAGAATTATAGTTACGACCCGCGGGGCTCAACCCGGCGGGTTGAGCCATAGACATGACATGGGTCTGAGGTCAGTCTGTAAGCTGTCTGTCAACGTCACATTACATGATGTGTGTGTGTGTGTGTGTGTGTGTGTGTGTGTGTGTGTGTGTGTGTGTGTGTGTGTGTGTGTGTGTGTGTGTGTGTGTGTGTGTGTGTGTGTGTGTGTAGGCTAATACTTCTGTACGATAAATGGCCATTGATTTATTGCTCACACTGTCAGCTGTTTGATATGCATTTTTAACCTGAGCTCTTCCTCTCTCACTGACACTGTGGTTTACAACATGCTGTGGCCCGCCTCACATTAAATGCTCGTCTTTCCCGGTCGAGACACTTTCAGCAAGATCGCACGAATAAACTTTTTTTCCTGGTGCCGTTGTCCTCGATTTTATACTTTGGCTATTGAAAAATAGCAGATCTACAAGCTCATAGCGTGGCACCGAGTGCCACGCTATGAGCTTGTAGATCTGCTATTTTTGAATTATTATTTTGTGCAAATCTTTGAATGTATATTTTTGGGGGGAAATAACATTTTTAACTCAAGTCTTTGCTTCTGGAGGTCCCTGGAACAAAATGTTTTACAAACGTTCGCTTTAAAAATATAAATATTCAAAGATTTGCACATCATTTTCACGATTTTTCAAAAATAGCGGATCAATCCTAACAGTATGTTGAACATACTATTAGGATTTAGAAAACATTTTTAGATAATGTATTTGGCCGCGGACCCCCCCATCTCAAAATGTTTTGTTCCAGGGACCCCCCAGACGCAAAGATTTGAGTTACAATTACAAATGTTTACTTTGTAAAATATATATTCAAAAGATTTGCACATATTTTCACGATTTTGAATGTGAATGTGTTAATATGATGTCACCATGGCCTCAGAGTATAAAACATCATACAAACACGTGTAGGGTCAGAACAGTCAAAGAATCTTCACCAGATCAGCAGAATATTCACATTTGGGTTTTTGCCATCCCTAGTTGAGAGCTTGTAGAGCCGCTATATTTATTTTTATTTTTATAGTGTTAAAGGTAGGGTAAGTGATTTGCGTTGGTTAACATAATTGTTAAATAGCTCTATATTCTGATAGTACTCATTGCTATAGAGTGTTTGTTCAGTATTAGGAGTCTCCTTGTCTCTCCACCTCTTTATTAAACAGAAAATGCATTTTCGTTTCAGTTTCAGTTTCATTTCCAATTTTATCCAACCAGGACAGAGAACTCAATCAGGATACAGATTAAACAAGTGAAATTGGAAGTGATGACACTAAGAAATGAGCAGACAAAATTGGAACTGGAACACTATACAAATTAAGCTTAAAAATTTGTACTTTCTCCTGATTGGCTGAGATTTTGACACCTACCGAAAAATGTATTTTCTGTTTATTAAAGAGCTGGAGAGACAGGGAGACATCTGTTACTGAAAAAACACTCTATAGCAATGATTACAATCAGAATATAGTATTTTAACCTTTTAACAAAATACTTTTTGTTTTAACCAAGAAATATCACTTACCCTACCTTTAAGTAAATGAAATGACTTTTTTTTCTCTCTTTCTTTCTTTTACGTTAAATGTTCTCAAATAGAAACTTTAATTCAATCCAGGTTTGAGTGTGTGACAGGTCTAGAAATAGACAGAATTGGATTGGAGTTAAATCAGTGTGATAGTGAACATTAGATTAGCCAGGAATCCAGCAGCCCCCCCACACACACACACACACACACACACACACACACACACACACACACACACACACACACACACACACACACACACACACACACACACACACACACACACACACACACACACACACACACACACACACACACACACACACACACACACACACACACACACACACACACACACACACACACACACACCATGTGAGCAGGCTATTTTGGGTCTGCCCCCCCATCTCTCTCTCTCTCTCTCTCTCTCTCTCTCCATCTATTTCTCTTCGAAATATATTCAGATGAGTAACGATAACTTAACCCTTTAAGACCGGGAACGCATCTGTGTCATTTTAAGATTTCTTTGGCTATTCAAAAATAGCAGATCTACAAGCTCATAGCGCGGCACCGAGTGCCGCGCTATGAACTCGTAGATCTGCTATTTTTGAATAATAGTGAAAATTTGTGCAAATCTTTGAATATATATATATTTTTAAAGCGAACATTTTTAACTCCGTTACAACTTCTGGGGGGTCCCTGGAACAAAATATTTTGAGATGGGGGTCCACGGCCAAATAGATAATTTAAAAAAAAACTTAGGATTTAGAAGACATTTGCAGAATCACCAGAACCAAAGATTTGAGTTACAAACGTTCGCTTTAAAAAAATATATATATATATATTCAAAGATTTGCACACATTTTCAAGTTTTTATTTTCAAAAATAGCAGATATACAAGCTCATAGCGCGGCACTCGGTGCCGCGCTATGAGCTTGTAGATCTGCTATTTTTGAATAGCCCAAAGAAATCTGAAAAATAACACACAGATGCGTTCCCGGTCTTAAATGGTTAATATAAAGACACCGAAACCGAAGACGTCCCAATCTGTCAGCCTGTCCTCTCAGTCTGAGGCCAATTCAGTGGCTCAGTAGCAGAATCAGTATACCCGTATTTTCCGCACTATAAGGCGCATCTGAGTATAAGGCGCACCTTCAATAAATGTATTATTTTCATATATAGGGCGCACCGCATTATAAGGCGCATCCGCACTATAAGGCGCACTGACGGTGCGGCTTATAGTGCGGAAACCAAGGGAACCAATATTGATACATATATAAGGCGCATCGGATTATAAGGCGCATCCGGTGCGCCTTATAGTGCGGAAAATACGGTAGTTCTCAAACATTTTCGTGCCAAGGACCCTCATATGTATTTGACTTATTCAACATTTTTCGAACACTTTCAAGATATTTTTTTAAATGTTAAAAAAAAAAAAAATAGCAGATGTAAAAGCTTGTGCGGCACTGAGAACTTGTAGATCTGCTATTTTTGAGATGGCAGCGCGCACGAAGTGACGCGCTGCAAGCTTGTAGATCATATACCGGTACATGGATAAGGTGATTAAAATCATGGTTTTCAACCTTTTTCAAGCCAAGGACCCCTAAATTGATATACATTTGGCCGCGGACCCCCATCTGAAAATGTTATGTGCCAGGGACCCCCAGAAGCAAAGATTTTAATTAAAAAATGTGCTTTTAAAAAATATATATATACACTCAAAGATTTGCATACATTTTCAAGATTTAAAAAAAATAGCAGATCTGCAAGCTCATAGTGCGGCACAGAGCTTGTAGATCTGCTATTTTTGAATAGCCAAAGCTAAGTGGTTAAAATGATTGTGATGCTATGTTAACTCATTTTGCTGGGGACCCCCTGGTACCCCCGCCCAAGGACCACTGGTGGTCCCCGGACCACTGGTTGAGAACCACTGGTATAAAGAACAGTGTATCGCTTCATATTCAGGTCAATTAACTTTGTGCTTTATGTGATCATCTCAGCATATTAAACCATGTTACAACAAGCACTGGGTAGATGTCAACTCTGATATGAAGAAAAACCAACGCCGGTCAGGTTTATTATTGACAGCGTTGATTTCGTCGACTAAAACTATCATGAAAAATGTCGAAAACTAAATAAAAACTAAGCTATGACGACTAAAACTAAGACTAAAATATATTGACAATTTCGTCAACAAATACAAACCAGACTAAAATGTTCGTGAAAAGTCATTTGATGTTTGGTTGTGCTCGGGGTGTCGCGCTTTGAAAATAGCAGATCTACAAGCTCACAACGCGTCGCGCTGTGACGCGTTGTGAGCTTGTAGATCTGCTATTTTCAGCACGCAACCAAGTGTAAAATCAGCCATTACGACGCCATCAAGGCACCGCCAAGATACATTTTTAGTCGACTAAATCAACTGTAGATTTAGTCGACTAAAACTAGACAAAAACTAAAACATTTCAGATGACTAAAATATGACTAAAACTAGATGGAATTTTAATCAAAAGACTATGACTGAAACTAAATCAAAATTTGCTGTCAAAATCAACACTGATTATTGGCAGAAGACAAAAAGAGTCACAGCCTCATCGGCCTCCCAAAAAGAACAGATTTGCAAGCCATCATCGGGCCTAAATGCAACGCGTCGATACCTTGTAGATTTGAAAGCAACACCGTTGCAGGATGGGGTGTGAATTTAACTTTAACGTCATACGAACAAACATAATTATCTGATTGGAATGTGCAAGAAGGAAACATCTGTGAAATAAACATCTGGAAGATCCATCTGAACCCATTCAATCCGGGAAGGCATCTGTGTCATTTTTTGATTTCTTTGGCTATTCAAAAATAGCAGATATACAAGCTCATAGCGCGGCACCGAGTGCCACGCTATGAGCTTGTAGATCTGCTTTTTTTTTGCAAACCTTTAAATATATATTTTGAAAGCGAACATTTCAAACTCAAATCTTTGTTCCCGGGGGTCCCTGGGGGTCCCTGGAACAAAACATTTTACAAATGTTCGCTTTCAAAAATATGTATTCAAAGATTTGCACAAATTCTCACGATTTTTCCAAAAAAATACGGAGCTTGTAGATCTACTATTTCTTTGAAAAATCATGACAATTTGTTTCAATATTTGAATATATATATATTTTTTAAAGCAAGCACTTGTAACTAAAATCTTTTATTCTGGACGGGGGGCCTTGGAACTAAATCTTTTGAGATGGGCGGCCAAATCCATATAATTGTTGGTGGTCCATGACCATGAACCACTGATATTATATTAGCAACATACGTTTTTTTTCACCACTGCTGCTACGACTTCATCCTCAGGGCAAACACTGTCTGCACATGAACCCTCAGCCCATGCACTATGAATCACTGCAACCCCAGTGTCCCAATTCTATCTACCAGCTCTACGTCCCTATTCTGTCTACAACAACAATAGGGACGTAGAATAGTAGAGTAGAGTATGCAGAAGAGTATCCTATTCTAGTGTCCTAGTATCCTATTCTAGTGTCCTAGTATCCTATTCTAGTGTCGTCCTAGTATCCTATTCTAGTGTCCTAGTATCCTATTCTGTGGTGGAAAAAAGTACTCAAATGTTTTACTTAAGTAAAAGTATCAATACTGCAATGTAGAAGTACTCTTTTACAATTCAAAATTCACTTGAGTAAAAGTACAAAAGTATTGGTATCAAAATGTAGCAAAAGTAAAAGTACAAAAAATGTTGAAAATAGCAGATCTACGAGCTTGTAGCTCGGCTATTTTCAAATAGCCCAGGTATAAAATAGGGCTGAAGTGGTTAATGTATGTTTTATAATGTAATAATTTATATCAGCAAAGTAACTAGTAACTAAAGTTTTCAAATAATTGTAGTGGAGTAAAAGTACAATATTTGCCTCTGAGATGTAGTGGAGTAGAAGTAAAAGTACTGACAATTGGACATACTCCAGTAAAGTAAAAACAATACCTCAAAATTGTACTTAAGTACAGTACTTGAGTAAATGTACTTAAGTTACTTTACACCACTGCCTATGCAATCTAGTTCTTATATAGCACTTGCCCCAGCCTTGACGACCTTGCAAGCTTATGCAAAGGCTGAAATGTAATTTAGATAGCATGCTATGTGGACAGATCCTGGCATAATATCGTGTGAATAGTTTGAATGTAGAGATTATAAATGTTTTAATATGTTTAGACTGATGATAGGTTCTTGGATCATATGATCCTAGATTACCATTTCTATGCATTTGATGAATGACCTTGTGTTTACAGTGCTAACTGTGAATCGCTCTGGATCAAGAGCTTCTACCTAAATTGTACCGTTTGTTTTTTGCAGGACAGCATCGTGCGATGCAGTAGTATTACAGAGGCTTACAGTATAAAATAGGGGTTAAGTGGTTCATCGATTCGTTGCTATATAACATTTTTTGAATATATATATTTTTAAACGCTTCTTGATTATTCGAAAAAAGTAATCGATATAATAATCAATAGTTGCAGCAATTGATTATTTGTACTGGACTTATTTGTACTGGACAACAGACTTAGGTTTGATCAACACATTACATCTATCCATAAACATTTTCAGCAAAAGACTTCATGTAATCCGCAAGTTAAGATCATTATCTGTTGCCCCTCATCTTCTGCTATTACTGTACAAAAGCATCAGTGAACCCGTTTTGTTGTATTGTTCCGCATGTTTTTTTTACCATACTGTCCATGCCAAACAGAAACAAACTTTACAGTATCACCCGTATTGCCTCCAAAATCATCGGACTTCCCACCCCCACACTTGCTGATATGAACAATAAGGCCATCACACGCTTTGCACTTTCCATAACAAATGACACTGATCATCCCCTGTATCGCTACTTCGACCTCATACCATCTGGTTGGAGATACAGAACCTTAAAGTGGCAAAAGGTTCGTTTTAGCAGGAGTTTTGTCCCCTCAGCCATCGCGGCATTAAACCAACTGCCCCGTCCATAGGAGGGTTTTCTGTGTGCACTGGTAGTATCTTTGTGATATGTTGTTTTTGTTGTTATGTTGTTTTTGTTGTTATTAACAAACAGACCTTGTGAAGACAATTTTCCCCTTGGGGGACAATAAACATTATTATTATTAACCCTTACGGGTCCATTTGGTTCCATTTGTAGACTCTCAGAGTTACACACCTGTAAGGGACCATTTGGAACCCCCTCATGAGGGTCCCTGAACCACACTTTGAGACCCACTGGTGTAGCAGAGTGTTTCCAGTGAGCCAACATGCACCATATCAGCATTACTAGTGTTGATTTCGTCGACTAAAACTATGACGAAAAATGTCCGTCTACTACCTTTTTTTCACTGACGAAAACTACATATAAACTAAGCTACGATGACTAAAACTAAGACTAAATATATTGACATTTCGTCAACAAATAAAAACTAGACTAAAATGTCAGTGAGGGACTAGTGGAGAAGAGATCCAGTAGAACTAAAAGACAAGTCATTTTATGTTTGGTTGCGCTCGGGTGTTGCGCTCTGAAGATAGCAGATCTACAAGCTCAGCGCGACGCATTGTGAGCTTGTAGATCGGCTATTTTCAGCAAGCAACCAAGTGTAAAATCAGCCAATACGACGCCTTCAAGGCACCGCCAAAATATATTTCAAATCGACTAAATCAACTAGATTTAGTCGACTAAAATCTTATCAAATTTTGTCAACTAAAACTAGCCTAACAGTAAAAAAAAATCTGACGACTAAAATATGACAAAAACGAATGGAATTTTATTTAAAAGACTGTGACTAAAACTAAATCAAAATGTACTGTCAAAATCAACACTGATCAGCACCCTGACTCTGTTTGACCAGAACGAAACAGAGCCTTCATTAGTATAACTTAGTAAGAGCTGTGAAGGAAGTAAGGAAGACGGCCAATTCAAGAAATAAAACAAAAATATCAAAGCTTCTCAATTAACCTACATGAGCAAGATTAAGTCGGTTTATTGGTTCTAAATATGGGTTTTGATATATTTCTGGAAGATTGCCATTCTCAGACTGCTGAGTGAAGACATCAGGACAGGAAGAACCTCTAGGAATTATAGCTCACAGGAAAGAGGAAGTGAGAGAAGCACTGCTAATGTTTTCGTGACCTCAACCCAACATGACCTCACAGTTAGGCCCCCTCCCCCACCACACACACACACACACACACACACACACACACTTCAATGTTTCCTCATTACGGCCGATCTACACCAGAGAATTTCCGCACACACGCACATATACGCTCACTTTTAGATCCAGTCCTATTTTAAAAGTCTGCGTATAATGAGGGACTCGCAAATCCGCACGCCTGGTGTAGACGTTATCATTGATAATCAGTTGGATCTAAACAAACGCGCTGCACGCACCACGTATTCACTCGCTTTGAAAAGTCTGGTGTAGATCGGCCGTTAGATCTCTAGGGTTAAAATAAACTAATTTACCGAATATGGGATCAATACTCAACAGATTTATAACTGAACTACACATATAGCACACGCACACGCACACACACGCACACACATAAAATGAAGAATGATAACATTCTATAACCATAGTACAAATAAGTCCAGCGCTCTTTTTAGAACTAGAAAAAGTGCTCCTCGGAGCACAGGTCTCCGCCAGGTCAGGTAGGTTATTGTGGGCCAGCAATGTTTGCCAATCAGGATGGAATCTGACAGATCCGTCTGGCTTGTTTGGACAAAATCTGTAGGAGTAATATCAAAAATATGTGTGGATGACTAGGAATTGTCATGTAAATACATGCTTACTTTAAATAAAGCCCGTCACTTTTACACATTAATAGGGCTTAGATGCAAATTGTGAACATGATAGTTAAATGCAGAAAGAAGGAAAGAAAAAGGTGTCGTGTACTGTTGTGTTCATGTGTCTGTGTCTGTCTGATGAGCCTGTGAGTAAACATAAAGTCATAAACTCCTTGTATACAGTAAACAGTCTTCTACTGTAACTGTACTAAACTGAACTAAACACGCAGCTACACAATTCACTGCTCGATAGAGACACTGACAGAGTGGAAGAACAACAGGATGGAACACATGAAGACTCTGACCAACCACAACTTACCCCAGAAAACACCCTCCCACACACTTTCCAACACACACAAACACACACACGCTCGCGCGCACACACACACACAGGCTGTCAACTGAGCTCTGAAATCACGTTTGAATTTCAGTCTAAAAAATTGACACACTTTCTATTCTATTATTATTATTACTATTATTATTATAAATGTATCACAAATGAATGCATTCACCCCTCAGAACTGGCCAGTGATGTCATATCCACAAGAGGGTGCTGGCCAATTGTCAAGAGCAAGTGAAATAACATTT
>NC_137605.1:4338581-4343581 GCF_963280865.1 Gymnoscopelus braueri
GCACGTTTGCTACTACGTGGCTTATTTTCTAACCTATAATGCTTTCAGATACATATTTTAGCAGATTACGGTTAAAATGAGTAATACACCGTCTGGATGTCATCTTGAATGAGATTCAAAACGGAGTGGCTCTGTAATTAAAATCAGCTGTGTTTGAAGAACGTGCAGCTATGGGAATCAAACAGGTGCATGTAATCAAGATTCATTTATATTCATGAAAGCTGCGTTACGTCATCACGCAGCACGTTTTCCTTTACAGGAAGTCATTAAGATTGGCTTTTTAGGGACTTTTGATATAAAAATACACAAAGATTGTTGGTTTTTTTTAAATTATTTTGGCATCTATTGTTAGGTATGCCCATATGATGATGACCACGGATATGCTCTAAAAGTGTGAAAAACATAGTTTTCATTTCACTACACCTTTAAGACCAGGAAAGCATCGGTGTCATTTTAGATTTCTTTGGCTATTCAAAAATAGCAAATGCAAATCTTCGAATTATGGGGATTCTATAAATGTCTTCTAAATCCTAACAGTTTTTTGAAAAAACCTACAGTATGTTGTTATAATATCAGTGGTTCTCAAATTTTTTCATGTCAAGGACCACCCAAAACTATATGTATTTGGCCGCAGACCCCCCCATCTCAAAATATTTTGATCCAGGGAGTCAGGGACCCCCCAGAAGCAAAGATTTGAGTTACAAATGTTCGCTTAAAAATATATATATATTCAAATTTTATGATTTAAAAAAGAAATAGCAGATCTACAAGCTCGTAGCGTGGCACCGTATATATGCTATTTTTTTAATAGCCAAAGAAATCTAAAATGACACAGATTGCTTTTCCCGGCTCGTTGAGTTCCTTGAGGGGGGGTTCTAAATGGACCCTTACGGGTCTGTATCTCTGAGAGTGTACAAATGGACACTCTCAGAGACCCTACAGGTCCATTTGGTTCCACACCCTCAGAGTGATGGGGGTCCTTGAAATTAAATCTAGGAATAAATAAATAAATCCATTAATATTGTTGAAGTGCAGCTACAAGTTAGTAAAACAATAAAGTAAATAGTGCAGTAAGAGGATAAAAAACACCAGTGCAACATCAACTGAAACATTCAAAATATTACAATATTATCATGTAATAAACGACGTGGTCGGATTGGCATAGACATGGCATACTCGCCGATACGAGCATTTTAGGCAGTACAGGCTGAAATAGCTGATCTACAAGCTTACAACGCGTCACAAAGTGACGCGTTGTAAGCTTGTAGATCAGCTATTTCCACAATTTTTTATTAAATAAATTATTAAATATGTCAGTAATTTATTGGTATATTTCAGTTATGTGTCATATCTACCCTGTGCAATTTTTGATCACGAAGCCTAAAAGGCAAAACAGAATTTTTTGTATTCATATGTTCCGATATTCAACGCCAAAAACACAATTAAAATCGTTAATCGCAATTATCTGTGTGACAATTAATGGCCAACTTCAATGTGTAACGGTGACGGCCCTAATCAGAACGGGGCATAACGTCAGCTGGTCCTGGACGATAAGTAAGTAACACTGATAGCTGCTTTCTATCACTCTGTCTGCCCGCTCCTCTGTCCTTCAATCTCTCATTGCTGTCTCTTTTCATCCCACCTTCATCCGTCCGCCTGTCTCATCTTCCATGACCATCCGTCTCTCTCTCTCTCTCTCTCTCTCTTTCTTCTCTTTCATAACCTGTCCTCCATAACCGTCTGGGTCTGTCCCTCGCTTTTCACACACAACCTTCATTCCGTCTGTCTCCTTTAGCCCATTCAATCCAGGAACAAATCGTACAGTAAAAATGTCTTCTAAATCCTAAGTGGTTTCTGAAAAACATATGTTGCTATATATCAGTGGTGCTCAAACTTTTTTCATGTCAAGGACCCCCAAGATGATATGTATTTGGCCGCCGACCCCCAGCGCAAAATATGCTGTTCCAGGGACCCCCCAGCAGCAAAGATTTGAGTTACAAATGTTTGCTTTAAAAAATATATATTCAAAGATTTGCAAACATTTTCAAGATTAAAAAATAAATAGCATATATATTTTTTCTTTTTCAGAGAAGCTTGTAGATCTACTATTCTTTAATAGCCAGAGAAATGTAAAAATGACACAGACGCGTTCCCGGTCTGAATGGGTTAATATACGTCTGGGTTTGGTGTCTAAAACCCAGAGGGCTGCGACTATTGATTATTATGGCAGAGATTAACAACACAAACTCTTGTATGGCAAATGGGAGTCAAATACATGTTCATTTGGGGATCCTTGACATGAAAAGGTTTGAGAACCACTGACATGATAACAGTGAAACTCTGATCAAAACAGACGTTCTTGCATGTTTATCTAACTTAATTACACGGCTTGGTGGTTGAATGCTTGATTCTGATTGGTCAATCCCTGAATTCAATAACAATAACAGGCCGCGTGTCTAATCGAAGCACCTGGCTCGTATCAACCTGCGCTGCTTGATTTTGCGTAGCCATGTAAACAAACAAACAAACAAACAATGTCATTTACAGCTAAACGTTGCTCTCAAGAATATTTTTGGAAACATTTGAAGCGAGAAATATATAATAATGCAGTAACCAAATATTGATTTTATGTTTATCAACACTTCCCGTTGTTTTCCGAGGCAACGCGTTGCACTGGACTCACCTGGCATACATTAATGGACTACTTTCATTACCGTAACCAATGAAAATCCTTTGTTTTGTTGCAACTTTTTGGTCAATTTATTTATTTATTCATTTAGTAGCCGTGTAATAAGCGGGATAATCAATGGGGAGTGTCGGGGTCTAATTGCCCTGTCAGGGTTTATTTCTTCATAATGACCTGCTCCAGATTGATTATCCCTTGCGTATTTACTTCTACATGTAATAATGGTGATTATTAACTCTCGATAATCGGTCATTTAGCTGGGGGCCCTCTGGAACCCCCTCAAAGACCCCTGGGGAGGCCCCCGAACCCATGTTGAGAACCACTGACTGAGATGTCTTTCCCCTGTTGATCGGTTCCACACATAATAAACCAGCCTAATAAACTTGATGGGAAAAATGACAATTCTACTATTTAGCAAGATTAGATAGAATGCATAATAATCACAACAGCGTGCACAAAACATCTATGTGAGCATGTCAGACGTACACAGGTGGGGAGAAAATGGCCAGCATAAATTATATTATATTCCTTTTTTAATTATTTAGCATTACTACTTATTGTAGGGGGACATTGTTGTTACGCTTAACTTTCAGAGGAAACTTCTGATTATTAAAATAAAGAGTGGGGTCCAGGGGGCGCCCTCAAAAATTACTTAATATAGCATCAACATCAATGAGCTCATTGTGAGCTCATAGATCGGTCATTTTAAAATCATCTTGAAAAAAAACTTGAAACACATTTTCACGACAAATACAATTTGGGGGTCCTTGACATAAAATTCATTGAGAACCACTGCGTTGTTTGACCGGGGGGGCCCTTGGAACCCCCTCAAGGCAAGGACCCCACGGGGGAACCCCTGACCCCCCTTTTGAAAACCATGACGTGAGCTGCACAGCTGTGTGCACTGAGCGGGGAACACATGCTTAATGCCTAAAACACGCCTTTTATACCTCACTGAGTGACTCAGTTCTCACACTTTTTTAATTCCAAGGACCAAGGATTTGGTCATATTTGTACACTCTCAGAGTAACAAACCCAAAGGGTCCATTTGGTTCCATATGTACACTCTCAGAGTAACAGACCCATAAGGGTCCATTTGTACACTCTCAGAGTTACAGCCCTGTAAGGGTCCATTTGGTTCCATTCACTCAGAAATGTGGTTCCATATGTACAATCTCAGAGTTACAGACCCGTAATGGTCCATTTGGTCATATTTGTACACTCTCTGAGTAACAGACCTGTAAGGGTCCATTTGGTTCCATTTGTACACTCTCAGAGTTACAGACCCGTAAGGGTCCATTTGGTTCCATTTGTACACTCTCAGAGTTACAGACCCGTAAGGGTCCATTTGGTTCCATATGTACAATCTCAGAGTTACAGACCCATAAGGGTCCATTTGATTCCATTTCACTCTCAGAGTTACAGACCCATAAGGGTCCATTTGGTTCCATTTTTCTACACTCTCAGAGTTACAGACCCATAAGGATCCATTTGGTTCCATAGGACACTCTCAGAGTTACAGACCCATAAGGGTCCATTTGGTTCCATAGGACACTCTCAGAGTTACAGACCCATAAGGGTCCATTTGGTTCCATTTGTACACTCTCAGAGTTACAGACCCATAAGGGTCCATTTGGTTCCATTGGACACTCTCAGAGTTACAGACCCATAAGGATCCAGACCATATAGGAACCTCCTCAAGGGACCCCTTAGTGGTCCCCGGACCACACTTTGAGAACCACTATAGGTTATTATAGTAAACTGTTGTAATTACAGCCGCATTTATACTTCGTCGTTCGTACGGTGCCGCTCGCAGGGCTTGGTGGTGTAGACGCAGTGTGTAGTTGTGCTGGTCGGCGAGCGACGCCGCGGTACGACGGAGTATACAGTAAACTAAACGAATACAATGTAACGACCGACGTCCTTTAATGAGCCGCTGCTTTGAAGAGACAGTTAACAATAATACATACATACATACAGAGGCAGAATAAATGCACACATACAGTTCATAATGTGCTGTGAATGGTCATTAAAACACAATATAATATTATTAACTACAACTAGCAGAACCAGCAGCATGCAGCAACTAAAGTGTGGGTCAACTTTTTTCTTTTTTTTTTACAATACACACACACACACACACACACACACACACACACACACACACACACACACACACACACACACACAACTTACCAGCTTTTCTGTCTCTTCCTCTCCTCTCTTTATACGTGCCTCTTCCTCTTCCTCTTCCTCTTGACACACTCACATTAATGTCAGTGTTGATGTAGCTACACCACTCCTCTGGACGCTG
>NC_137605.1:4346081-4406081 GCF_963280865.1 Gymnoscopelus braueri
CTTCCTCCAGTGTGTGACGCAGTGTCGCTGTCTTTGCACCATGTCTGCCATGGTCACGAATCAAGCCACTTCCGCGAAACAAATGGCGACGTCATCTGGCCCCGCTGTTTGTTTTCTGGGGTTTTGCACCTGGCGTGTGAGTCACGGGCGCACGCGCGTGCACGATACGCGCATCGTGTGTGGCGCGCGCGCGCACGCACGCGCGCACACATTAATCTCACAGGTGCTCTATTGACACGAAGAGCAACAGTCGTTTTACTGTCAAAGCAAATCCTACAAAAACAGTAGCCCTCTCACATGCACGCGCACGGCCGCACAAACACACACATCACACACACACGCGCGCGCGCGTGCGCATCCCTCTCTCTGGCTCTCTCACACACACTCCTCCCTCTCTCCCTCTCTCCCCTTCTTTCTCTCTCTCTCTCTCTCTCTCTCTCTCTCTCTCTCTCTCACACACACACACACACACACGCACGCACGCACGCACGCACGCACGCACACACACACACACACACACACACACACACACACACACACACACACACACACACACACACACACACACACACACACACACACACACACACACACACACACACACACACACACACACACACACACATTGCGCAACAATAGAATTTCCGAGATCCTACAAGTCATACCTAGATACCTGGTAATAAAGGACTCATGTCATGACTTATAAGAGAACACTAGGTTGAGACCTAGCAGAAATAATGCTACAATAGGCCAGTGGTTCTTAAGCTTTTTAGGCTTTTTTTCAGCCCCCCCCCCCCAAAAAAAAAAATCATATTTGAACTGGGGACCCCCACCCTGACAAGCACTTGGAATTGTAGGAGTTGAGGCATTCAATTTTGTTTGAATATTGTGGGCATTGCGAGGCGTTGTGAGCGTGTGCTATTATTCTTATATTATATTATTCTTATATTATTTGCCAATTTCCCAATGTTTCACCAGTTTTTATAGTCTATATGATTAGCCTACTTTTGAATCAATAATGGGTTCCCCCCCCCCCTCTTTTTTAGATATCAAAAATGTCTTAAAAGTCCTTAAATTGTCACTTCACTGTCATCTGGGGACCCCCTAAAAGATCATGTGGGGACCCCTCTGGGGGTCTCGACCCACAGGTTGAGATCCAGTGCAGTGGGCTAACTGACCATTGTGGACTTCCTGCCCTTCATGAATCATGAACATTCTTCAGTGTGTAACTGACTCACCCTCAGTATGCTTTAAGCTGTGATTACATTTTACATTTTATTAACCACTTCTAACCTGGCATCCCCATTTTGGGCATGTCGTTATACGGTGAACCCTTTTGTTAAGTAAAGAAAGAAAACAAATACAAATCTACCGAATTCCAAGAATAAGAAATATCAAAATTGTCGCACTGCGACGTGTTGTGAGCTTGTAGATCGTCTATTTCCACTATTTGTGGAACGAAGAATGAGGCTAAACCACATTTGGGACTATGCATCCCTATTCTGAAATAGCACAAGCTAACCTGCCCATACAAACAGTCTGGGCTGGACAGACAGACAGACAGACAGACAGACAGACAGACAGACAGACAGACAGACAGACAGACAGACAGACAGACAGACCCTGTCCTATAGACCAGGGGTCTTCAACGTTTTCAGGCCAAGGACCCCCTAGCTGAGAGAGAGAGATGAAGCAGGGACCCCCTCTATATTGTATAAAATTGTGTTTCAGTTTAAACTTTTTTTATTTACTTGGTCTGCTCTTTTTTCCCTCTACCCCTAAACCTCTTTGCCAAAAATAGCAGATCTACAAGCTCACAACGCCTCGCGCTGCGAGGCGTTGTGAGCTTGTAGATCTGCTATTTTTGGCTAAAGTTTTCCTCAGAAAAGGGATGCTAGGGTTCAAGTGGTTATGGTAAAAAAAAAATCTTATCACACAAAGATTTGGCGGACCCCCTGGAGTAACTCTGAGGACCCCCTAGGGGTCGTGGACCCCCTGTTGAAGACCCCTGCTCTAGACCGGTGGTTCTGAACCTGTGGGTCGGGGACAGATGATTTGCTTAATGTGCAACATAGTTTTCTCAACAGTAAACAAAATATGTGAAATATAACCTGAGAAAGAGGCAACATTTTTGAAAATTGCCAATATTTATCTGTGGAACCGACAAGTCAAACTAAATGTGATATATCCCCCCCCCATTCCCCCCATGACTATTTTCCTTGTGACCCATAAAAATGGGTCCGGGACCCACAGCTTACAGTACCTACAGAGTCACTCCATAGAAACAAAGCCTCCAGGTGAAGGTGGTCGTTGCTAGGTTACTTACAGATGAGGTAAACAAAGTGGATGTGAGCGTGCAGTTATTATCAGGATATAATTGTTACATTAGAATGCCTCTCAGCCAATCACTGAGGTATAATGACAACTGGGTGCAACAGTTACTCGAAATCATTTATTTAATCAATTATAAAAAATATTAAAGTGCTAAAATAGCAGGTCTACAAGCTCAAATCATGTTGCATCACAACATGTTGTCAGCTCATATACAACACCACTGTATGACAACGTATGAAACAGGTTTAGTTGATTCTAAAAATCTATTCATATTTTTTCGATTCATGGTTCTTGATTATTCGATTAATTTCAAAAGTAATCAATAGAAAAATCACTAAGGAAATAATTTATAGCTGTGGCTCTGCATGAGGAGGATAGTAGGATATGTGCGTGTGTGTGCGTGCGTGCTTGCGCGTGTGTGTGTGTGTGTGTGTGTGTGTGTGTGTGTGTGTGTGTGTGTGTGTGTGTGTGTGTGCGTGTGCGTGTGCGTGTGTGTGTGTGTGTGTTGAATAAATGGACTTTTATTTCTGGCATATTTTTTTATTATGTATTATCCCCCTCCTTACAAATATTAATAAGGAAGTTGTTCAATTCTGCCTCTATGTCACACATTATCATGAAACTCAGTGGTGGAAAGTAACTTTTACTTTTACTCAAGTACTGTACTTAAGTACAATTTTGAGGTACTTTTACTTTACTGGAGTTTTTCCAATTTTTGTACTTTTACTTCTACTCCACTACATCTCAGAGGCAAATATTATACTTTTACTCCACAACAATTATTTGAAAACTTTAATTACCTGTTACTTTATAGATTTTGATTAATATTACAAAACATACATTAACACATTTGAAAATATCCGATCTGCTCACAATACATCGCGATTCACTGTGAGCTTGTAAATCGGCAATTTTTTTTTATTAATTTGAAAACTTGTGAAATTGGACATTCTGCACAATGAGTAGTTTCTACTTTTGGTACTTTAAGTACATTTTGATACAAATACTTGTGTACTTTTTACTCAAGTAAATTTTGAATTTTGCTTTTGCTCGAGTATTTATACATTGCAGTATTGATACTCAAAACATTTAAGTACTTTTTCCACCTCTGATGAAAATAAAATCAACCTCCAGACAGTCCTCCGACACAGCAGAGCCAGCAGAGCAGCTGAACTCTTTTAAGTGGCGTAGAAGAAGAAGTAGAATTGCAGCTTAGCATAGTTAGCATGCTAACTAGCATGCTAGAGAAAACAAAAAAAGCCTACTAAAATATTATAATACACTTTCATCATTCATATTTTTTTTCAATTATAATTGGTTTTGTATCTTTTGGTAAATTCTGTATTTTCGTATTTATCTTCATGTCCTCACAGAGGCATAAAACCACAACAAATTGTCCTAAATGTTTTATTATTATTATCATATAACCAGCCCTTTTTGTATTTCGTCCGTAGGACGGTGTCGCGTGCCAAAAATAGCCGATCTGCAAGCTCACAAGGCGTCGCGTCCGCTACGCCTTGTGAGCTTGCAGATCGGCTATTCTCGAGCGCCGTGCCAAAGCATGTCATTTTCATAACTTCCCCTCCTTGAGACCCGCCTCCCCGCGACGCCGATTGGCTCTCTGGGCCTCCCGAGGGACCCGGTGTGAGTTGTGATTGGACGACTGACCGCCTGACGTACGTGTGACGTGTGTGTGGACCCATATGGAGGACATTCTGCGACACAGAGGGTAAGAAGATGACTCTGCTTTTAATACTTTATAATACGATAATATAATATAATAGCAGTTATTTTGCAGGGCATTAATGTCGATAATGTTACATTAATAATAGTCATTATACGCTTTATTTATAACTACTATGTTGGGAGGACAGAAACGACACTAAAAGTCACTTCATTCCTGAAAGTTCCTTCCTTCTTTTCTCTGGCCATTCCAAGAGAAGGAGACCAGATACTGTCTAGTAGTGTACTGTGTGTGTGTGTGTGTGTGTGTGTGTGTGTGTGTGTGTGTGTGTGTGTGTGTGTGTGTGTGTGTGTGTGTGTGTGTGTGTGTGTGTGTGTGCGCGCGCGCGCATCTGTACACTAGTACAGATGCATAATAACATGTTGACTGTTGTTGATAGGTTGCATTAATATCAAATCAGTGGTGGAAAAAGTACTCAAATTCTTTACTTTAGTAAAAGTACCAATACTGCAATATAAAACTACTCTGTTACAAGTAAAAGTCCAGAATTCAAAATTTACTTGAGTAAAAGTACTAAAGTATTGGCATCAAAATGTACTTAAAGTACCAAAAGTAAAAGTACTAAATATTTGAAAATAGCAGATCTACAAGCTCACAACGCGTCGCGATGCGACGCGTTGTGAGCTTGTAGATCGGCTATTTTCAAATAGCCTAGGTATAAAATAGGGTTAAACTGATTAAGGTATGTTTCATTATATCATAATTTATATCTGAAAAGTAACTAGTAACTAAAGTTTTCAAATAAATGTAGTGGAGTAAAAGTACAATATTTGCCTCTGAAATGTAGTGGAGTAGAAGTAAAAGTATTGGAAATTGGAAATACTCAAGTAAAGTACAAATACCTCAAAATTGTACTTAAGTACAGTACTTAAGTAAATGTACTTAGTTACTTTCCACCACTGAATATCATGAATCAGAGGGGTTTACGGTACCCCCTCATAAACATACTCTCATATACAGGTACAAGCACTGAAATGTTCCACATAGACTGTGCTAACACAACAATAATAATGATAATAATAATAATTATAATAAAATAATGATATATTTATACATACCGAATATCTTTTTTGTTGTGTCTCTCTGGTTGCTGTGGCTGTTAAATTGACACAAAAAAAAAACTTGAATGACAAAAAAATAATAATTAAAGCATTATTATTATTATTATTATTATTATTATTATTATTATTATTATTATTATTAAATATAAGTAATAATACTGGATGCAGTGAAGTATAACTAATAAATAGAATAAAACAATTCACTGTTGATTGTTGACTTGTAATTGTTATACTCACAGGGCCATACATTTATGACCCATCCACACGTGAGCTTGAAGATGCAATGTTCATATTTACTGGTGATAGATTCTACAGTAACTTATATTTATTGATAGAATATAACTCAGCCAGAGCAAGTGCAGATGACTAGTGACAGACTATTTTAATATTTTAATCTTTATTCTCATCTGTCTACTCTTACGTTTACATATCCTGTGTTTCACTCTTACTGCTGTTGTTGAGACTTCACCTGAATTCCCCCACAAGACCAATAAAGCTTTCTTCTTATCTTATCTTATCTTCATACGCGGTAAAAACCCAGGGGGTCCGGGACCCCTAGGGGGTCCTCAGAGTTACTACAGGGGGTCCGCCAAATCTTTGTGTTATGATTTTTATTTAAATTTTACCTTAACCACTTGCAGTCTTGTCTTGCACTTGAACCCTAATTATCCCTTTTCTGAGGAGAACTTGAGCCAAAAATAGCAGATCTACAAGCTCACAACGCCTCGCAGCGCGAGGCGTTGTGAGCTTGTAGATCTGCTATTTTTGGCAAAGAGGTGTAGAGGGGAAAAAGAGCAGACCAAGAGAACAAAAAAAAGTTTAATCTGAAACACAATTTTATACAATATAGAGGAGGGGGTCCCTGCTTCATCTCTCTCTCTCAGCTAGGGGGTCATTGGCCTGAAAAGGTTGAAGACCCCTGATTTAACTGATAGTGGATAAAATGTGTCCAAATGGACCCGGGCCGGTTACATTCATCAGAGTTACAAATGGATAAATAATCACAGAGGATTTCGTTAGGTCAATTGCGTTGTTGTTTCTTCATAGTAATAATCGCTATACATCTCAAATGATGTTTGTCCCCAAGATGTCTGACTCATCTTGTTGCTCAGTGGTTTGTACTGGACTTCCATCTGTGACCTGCTCCTTCGCTGTAGCTCTGGGACTCGGTCACATAGCATTATATCATCCAGAACTGGGGGTTTGACTTATGTTTTCCAATGTTGTATCACACATTCAAAGGATTTGCAGAATTTCCCATTCAAAAACATGGGAGTGCTCTCTTCCTTGCTGCCTGGGGCCAGTTGCACCACTTTACACTAAGTTCAAACTTAGCCTAGTTATAGCTTAAATGGCTTTTAAAAAAGATCTGCTATTTTTTGTTTTTTTAATGTGAACATTTGTGCAAATCTTTAAATATATATATTTAAACAAATATATATATGTTCACAGATTTGCACACATTTTCAAGATTAAAAAAAAAATAGCAGATCTACAAGCTCATTGCCGCGCTATGAGCTTGTATATCTGCTATTTTTTGAATAGCCAGAGAAATCTAAAATGACAGATGTGTCCCCGGATTGAATGTGTTTAAAGGAGGAGTTCACCCAAAAAATTACGTATTTTCTATCAATTGCACACCCCATGAAGCCTTGAATTCATGGATTTGTTTTTGTTTTTGTGGCATTCCTAAGACAATAATTTGATGACTGTGCGTGTATCCGGTAGGAGACACAAATAATCTACTTTGTGTCTCCTACCGGATACCTTAGCCGGTAGGAGACGGGAATCAAATTATTGGCTTAGGAATGCCACAAAAACAAAAATGAATCCATGAATTCAAGGCTTCATGGGGTGTGCAATTTATAGAAAATAAGTATTTTTTTGGGTGAACTACTCCTTTAAGCTATAACTAGACTAAGTTTTGAGTGCCGCTTAGTGTGAGCGGTGGTGCAACTGGACCCCTGGACACCGATGCTGATCGGAAGCATGCTTCTGTGTGACGTTCTGCACAGGCTATAAAAAAAAACCCTGAGAAAAGAAACGCGTCGAAAGCTAAATCAAATGTATCTGCATATATACTATACCAGGGCTACTCAACTTAAGATGGCTCAGGGGCCACTCAGCAAAATACCAAAAGTCCAAGGGGCCGCAAGCTAAAAATGACGGTCCTATTTTGGATTTTGTAACATTGTTATTGTTATAAGAAAATGTACATTTTGACATCATATTCTTTTCACTGTACCTGTTTATTTTGTGTGTATGTCCAGTGGCATCAGTTCAGCAAAAGCTAAGGTATGGCAATGTTAGGGTTGCCAACTCCCAGAGATTGAAATAAGGGACACCTACCCTGGGCGCGCGGCAAAAAAATGGGGGTCAAACCCCCCAAAAAAACAGAAATGCATAGAAAACTATGCATTATACCTGTAACAATTGATGTTTGTTTTTGAAAAAAAATGTAGCAATCCATATATTTGAACGGAAATGTATATTTTTATCCTGTGCTTAATTTCTTTTTTTTTTCTTTTTTGACCATGAGGGGCCGCCAAGACGCTGCGTTGGGGCCGCATGCGGCCGGCTGCGGGTTGAGTAGCGCTGTACTATACTGTACAGCATTTAATAAGCATTGTAAAATATGTGCGTGAGGTTAGACATAAGGTGCAAAAAGGACAGCAACATGAGACGGGCAAAAAAAAGGAATCCTGCACGCTGTCTGTACTTACAGCCAACAATGTTTTATTAGAGTTACAACGTTTTAGTCGCTCTGACCTTCATCAGGTATACTTTTATATTTATATATTTTATACCTGATGACGGCCCTAGCGACCAAAACGTTGTATGTCTAAGAAAGAAGTAGGTGCGCAAAAGGACTTTTTGGCAAAAAGTAGCTACGCCAGCGGCAGGTCCACATAGGAAAGTGGACCTAAAGTGGAAAGTGGACAAGCTGGTACAACATGAGTAACATACTAGGGGTGTGCCGATACACTAATTTCACCAAACGATACGATACGATATTTGGCTCACAACTTCGATACGATTTCGATACGATACGATACGCACTTTTTTTTATTATGAAAAATATATGGGGGAGAAAAAAAAGCAAATGCAAACAAATAATTCTGTTTTTGCATTATTCAGATATGCGAACTTGTAGCTTTTCAGCTACAATAGCCGTTTTGAATCCAAATAGGGCAATAGTGTGACACCTGACCCGAAAAAAAACAAACATGTTGTCACCCTTTTCACCTCGGGGCTGTTTGCATACCTGATTATTATTATTGTAATTTTTTTTTTTTAAACGATTTTTTTTCTTCCAAAACGATACATATCGTCACGAAAATGTATCGCGATATATCGCGGGACGATATATCGGCACACCCCTATAACATACAAACTAATAATAATAATAATAATAATGAACTTTATATTTCTATGTGTTTGTGTGTTTGTCAGCCGATGCAGGCGACTGTCAGGTTGAGTAGATCAGCGGTCCGACTGAGGAGAGTGGCGGCTCAGGTTACCAAGGCAACCATGGCTGAAAACCACACGAGTTCTGGCCCCGCCTCTTCCTCCCCGGTGAAGGGCGGAGCCACAACGGCGGCCATCCTCATCATCGGAGACGAGATTCTCAAGGTGAGTGCAGGAGATCTGCTATTTGAAAATAGCAGATCTACAAGCTCACAATGCGTCGCATCGCGACGCGTTGTGAGCTTGTAGATCTGCTATTTTCAAACATTTGAGTACTTTTACTTTTGGTACTTTAAGTACATTTTGATACCAATACTTTTGTACTTTTACTCAAGTAAATTTTTTATTAAGGACTTTCACTTGTAACAGAGTGTTTCTACATTGCAGTATTGATACTTTTACTTAAGTACAAAATGTGAGTACTTTTTCCACCACTGCTACAACCACAGTCTTATGCTGCTGGCCACTGAGCAGCTCCACTGGAGCAGTTGGAGGTTCAGTGCCTTGCTCAAGGGCACTTCAGCACTTGAGCTGCAGTGTCCGTTTTGATATAATCTTCGGTTAATTGCCCAAAACCTACTCCGATCCGAATGACTCTTGGTAGGATTCAAGTCCTCCGTTGTCTTATCTCGTCTTCTGCTCAAACAGTAACTCTGTTTGGTTTCGACTCTCCCTCCTACCTCTCTGTCTGTCTGTCTGTCTGTCTGTCTGTCTGGCCTGCCTGTCTGTCTGTCTCTCTAATCTGTCTCTCTCTCCATCTCTCTGTCCCGCCCCCTCTCCCAGGGTCATACCGTAGACACCAACAGCGCGTTTCTGTGCCGCGCGCTGAGGAAGCTGGGCGTGTGCGTGGAGCGCATCACGGTCATCCCGGACGTGCCGGAGGTCATCGCCCAGGAGGTGGCGCTCCTCGCCCCGCAGTACACGCACCTCCTCACCTCGGGAGGCATCGGCCCCACCCACGACGACGTCACCTTCCAGAGCGTGGCCATGGCGTTCCGGGAGGAGGTCCACCCCCACCCGGAGCTGTGCCAGCTGGTGACGGAGTTTTTCGGGGCGGCGGAGAAAGACAGCGCCGCCATGAAGCTGGCCATGGTGCCGCGCTCCGCTAAACTCAACTACGGCAAGGACCCCCACACTGGGAAGCCCCTACGATACCCCCTGGTGAGTGTGTGTCTCTATGATACCCCCTGGTGAGTGTGTGTCTATGATACCCCCTGGTGAGTGTGTGTCTCTATGATACCCCCTGGTGAGTGTGTGTCTATGATACCCCCTGGTGAGTGTGTGTGTCTCTATGATACCCCCTGGTGAGTGTGTCTCTATGATACCCCCTGGTGAGTGTGTGTCTCTACGATACCCCCTGGTGAGTGTGTGTCTATGATACCCCCTGGTGAGTGTGTGTCTATGATACCCCCTGGTGAGTGTGTGTGTCTCTATGATACCCCCTGGTGAGTGTGTGTCTCTATGATACCCCCTGGTGAGTGTGTGTCTATGATACCCCCTGGTGAGTGTGTGTGTCTCTATGATACCCCCTGGTGAGTGTGTGTGTCTCTATGATACCCCCTGGTGAGTGTGAGTCTCTATGATACCCCCTGGTGAGTGTGTGTGTCTCTATGATACCCCCTGGTGAGTGTGTGTCTCTATGATACCCCCTGGTGAGTGTGTGTGTCTCTATGATACCCCCTGGTGAGTGTGTGTGTCTCTATGATACCCCCTGGTGAGTGTGTGTCTACGATACCCCCTGGTGAGTGTGAGTCTCTATGATACCCCCTGGTGAGAGTGTGTCTCTATGATACCCCCTGGTGAGTGTGTGTCTCTATGATACCCCCTGGTGAGTGTGTGTCTATGATACCCCCTGGTGAGTGTGTGTCTATGATACCCCCTGGTGAGTGTGTGTCTCTATGATACCCCCTGGTGAGTGTGTGTCTCTATGATACCCCCTGGTGAGTGTGTGTCTCTATGATACCCCCTGGTGAGTGTGTGTCTCTATGATACCCCCTGGTGAGTGTGTGTGTCTCTATGATACCCCCTGGTGAGTGTGTGTTTATGATACCCCCTGGTGAGTGTGTCTCTATGATACCCCCTGGTGAGTGTGTGTCTCTATGATACCCCCTGGTGAGTGTGTCTCTATGATACCCCCTGGTGAGTGTGTGTCTATGATACCCCCTGGTGAGTGTGTGTCTATGATACCCCCTGGTGAGTGTGTGTGTCTCTATGATACCCCCTGGTGAGTGTGTGTCTCTATGATACCCCCTGGTGAGTGTGTGTGTCTATGATACCCCCTGGTGAGTGTGTGTCTCTATGATACCCCCTGGTGAGTGTGTGTCTCTATGATACCCCCTGGTGAGTGTGTGTCTCTATGATACCCCCTGGTGAGTGTGTGTCTCTATGATACCCCCTGGTGAGTGTGTGTGTCTCTATGATACCCCCTGGTGAGTGTGTGTGTCTATGATACCCCCTGGTGAGTGTGTGTGTCTATGATACCCCCTGGTGAGTGTGTATCACTACGATACCCCCTGGTGAGTGTATGTCTCTATGATACCCCCTGGTGAGTGTGTGTCTCTATGATACCCCCTGGTGAGTGTGTATCACTACGATACCCCCTGGTGAGTGTGTATCACTATGATACCCCCTGGTGAGTGTGTGTGTCTATGATACCCCCTGGTGAGTGTGTATCACTACGATACCCCCTGGTGAGTGTGTATCACTATGATACCCCCTGGTGAGTGTGTATCACTATGATACCCCCTGGTGAGTGTGTATCACTATGATACCCCCTGGTGAGTGTGTGTGTCTATGATACCCCCTGGTGAGTGTGTGTGTCTATGATACCCCCTGGTGAGTGTGTGTGTCTATGATACCCCCTGGTGAGTGTGTGTCTCTATGATACCCCCTGGTGAGTGTGTGTCTCTATGATACCCCCTGGTGAGTGTGTGTGTCTATGATACCCCCTGGTGAGTGTGTGTGTCTATGATACCCCCTGGTGAGTGTGTGTCTCTATGATACCCCCTGGTGAGTGTGTATCTCTATGATACCCCCTGGTGAGTGTGTATCTCTATGATACCCCCTGGTGAGTGTGTGTCTCTATGATACCCCCTGGTGAGTGTGTGTGTCTCTATGATACCCCCTGGTGAGTGTGTGTCTCTATGATACCCCCTGGTGAGTGTGTGTCTCTATGATACCCCCTGGTGAGTGTGTGTCTCTATGATACCCCCTGGTGAGTGTGTGTGTCTCTATGATACCCCCTGGTGAGTGTGTGTCTCTATGATACCCCCTGGTGAGTGTGTGTCTCTATGATACCCCCTGGTGAGTGTGTGTCTCTATGATACCCCCTGGTGAGTGTGTGTCTATGATACCCCCTGGTGAGTGTGTGTGTCTCTATGATACCCCCTGGTGAGTGAGTGTGTCTCTATGATACCCCCTGGTGAGTGCAGTGGTTGAAAAAGTACTCAATTGTTTTACTTAAGTAAAAGTATCAATACTGCAATGTAGAAGTTACAAGTAAAAGTCAGAAATTCGAAATTTACTTGAGTAAAAGTACAAAAGTATTGGTATCAAAATGTACTTAAAGTACCAAAAGTAAAATTACTAAAATGTTTGAAAATAGCAGATCTAGAAGCTCACAACACGTCGCATCAGATCGGCTATTTTCAAATAGCCTAGGTATAAAATAAGGCTAAAGTGGTTAATGTATGTTTTAAAATGTATTTTTAAAACATCTGAGATGTAGTGGAGTAAAAGTAAAAGTATAGACAATTGGAAATACTCCAGTAAAGTAAAAGTACCTCAAAATCGTACTTAAGTACAGTACTTGAGTAAATGTACTTAGTTACTTTACACCACCAGTGAGTGTGTATCACTATGATACCCCCTGGTGAGTGTGTGTCTATGATACCACCTGGTGACTGCGTTTCCGTTAGCCTGTATGCCGGCAATTTACCGATAAAAAAATCGTAATTGACCATTAAATTGAAACACCGTGACCTGTTGGGAAAATGCTATTTTATCATTATTATTATTTGGATAATGTAACACAACATTGCAATATGGACAACCATTAATATCATATTCTGTTGCTGTACGTACGAGTGTGTATCACTACGATACCACCTGGTGACAGTGTTTCCGCCTGTATGCTGGCCATTTACCCATTTAAAATCTTAATTGACCATTAAATATAAACATTGCAGTCCAGAATGCGTTTCTCTCTTCCTAATCAGCACTGAGGTTCGCTGGGGTATATTACACATGATGAACAGACCCCGGACCTAGCTCGGTGAGGTCATAGAATGTGAACCAACCCAGACCCAATTGACGATAATACAACAGGGACTCGAACTTGTATGTATTATACGAGCAAGCACATTGACTGCAATGTAGAGAGCGGTGGAGCAAAGTGGTGGACTGACTTAGTGACACATAACAGTAACACAACACAGCAAAAGCTTCTGATGTCGGTTACTGCGTGCCGTTTATTATATTATGGCTGCTTAATTTATCCATTGGCCGGAAAAAAAATAATCTTGCCGGTCACGGTGGCCGGCCAAAACCATTGCCTACCGGAAACCCTGTGTGTGTCTGTCTGTCTGTCTGTCTGTCTGTCTGTCTGTCTGTCTGTCTGTATGTCTGTCTGTGTGTGTTTGCGTGTGCGTGCACTTGTATTACCTTATAAGTAAGGGCCAAATAAATGAGTATAATAGAATTTGAGAAATAGATGTATTTATGAGGACCATTTTCCTGGTCCTCACAAGAGAAATAGATTGTTTACAATTAGGAAAAGATTTAGGTATGGGTTAGAGTTAGGATTCCACATTTAGGGGTTACGTTTAGCCGTTAGCAACAGATCTACAAGCTCACAACACGTCATAGCGTGGCGCGTTGTGAGCTTGTATATCGACTATTTCTGGCTTTAGAGTTGGATTAAAAATGGAAAAAACAATGTGATGTCCTCAGAAGTATAGTATTACAAACATGTGTGTGTGTGTGTGTGTGTGTGTGTGTGTGTGTGTCTGTGTGTCTGTGTGCGTGTGTGTGTGCCAGACTGTGTCTGTTTAAACATAGCATCGACAGAATAAACACCAAAAAACAAAACAACAATTATTTATAATTTTCTTCTTCCTGGAGTGATGGTGAATGCTGTCACAATGTAAACAGAGTGTTGTTACTTCCAGTAATAATTTGGTTGATGTCGGGCAGAAACCTCATATCTCCATATATTTCAACTTTGTATGTTTTTCTCATAAATGAATGAATGCCCTACTTCATCATGCAAGAGTGTCACACAAAAGAAGGGAAAATAGACGATCTACAAGCTTGTGACGTGTTGTGAGCTTGAAGATCGGCTATTTTCATTATTTTAAAATATGTTTTTAAATAATGAATAAAGGAATGACTTTGGACATAGGAGGTTTCCACCTGACAGTGAGGATTGGATGTAGTGTCTCTTCATGAAGTTGTTCCAAAGGAAACATGACAATTCCCCCATTCCTCAGCGTGATGAATGATGCTGACGGTACAGCAGTAGAGCTCTGGCACAGCTAACAGCTCTATGACTTATGGATATGATGATGAGCTACAGTACAATATCTGTTAGAGCCCGACCCATGACTGATGAGCTTTGGGCCCGATGCCGTTCCACATTTTGGAGAGCTTACGTTTGAGAACATTTAACTTATAAGCAAATACATAAAAAAAACTAAAACTAAAACTTTTTCATTGATAACAAATAAGTATGTATACGCGCAGGGGTCCTCAACTACAAATCTTGAGGGTCCACAAATCATTTTTTGAATAAGGCAAAGGTCCGTTTATTTAAGTCGGTCAATCGAGCTTAGCTTATCAAATCGGATCCCCTCCCAACCAACCAACTTAATAAAACTGGGGTGTAGAGCAGTGGCGCAAATCTGGGTTGAGGCTAATAAGGCGGTCCCCCGCGCGCGTTTTTTTAGATTTATTTTCCTCTAATCTAGCTAATTTGACACTGTGTTATGTTAATTATTCATTATTAATAACTTACGATGCATAAGTGGGTTCAGGTTCTATTAAATAAGTATCTTTTAATTATTTAAACATTTATTTGTATTATTCTAAATGACTGTGGGGGGGGGGTCCAATCTCCCCCGTACCCCCTGGGATTTCCGCGTCTGGTGCAGAGTATGAAAACATACATGAAAATAAACATGAAAACAACAGAACAACAATTCAAATACTTTTTCACACCCCCTCCAAGAATCCCAGGGTCCACAGGGAGGTGTCCCGCGGTCCGGTCCTGGACCGCGGTCCGCCTGTTGAGTACCCCTATACGGTATATTAAACAATACATTTATATATTCTTTTACTTTGATTATACAATGAACAAGCAAACAAGTACCGTAATTTCCGGACTATAAGCCGCTACTTTTTTCCCATGCTTTGAACCCTGCGGCCTATACAACGGTGCGGCTAATCTATGGATTTTTACAGCTAACGGCCACTAGGGGAGCTTCTAAATCTATGGATTTTGCACCTGCGGCTTATAGTCCAGTGTGGCTTGTTTAATTACACATTTGTTTTTTTCCCCTAAATTTGGCTTATATTCAGGTGCGCTTTATTGTCTGGAAATTACGGTAAATATAACACACGCACACAGACCGACCCTCTTATAGACGTCTCTAGACTCCTGCAGAGCCATGTCGTACAAAGGACTCGTCTCTGTCGGGTGGAAACCTCATTATGTCCAAAACTGTACTGTTACTTTTTCTAAGTATCAAAAATTGCAGCTCTACAAGCTCTTTCGACCTTGTAGATCTGCTACGTTTGATACTGTAGTGTGACGCTGTTGTATGATCAAGTAGGACATTAATTCACGAAAAACACAAAAAGTTAAACTACGGAGATAAGAGGTTTCTGCCCGACAACAACGAAGTAGGGGTGCATCAGTTAATTGAACTAATCGATTTAATAGATAAAAAAAATAAAAAAATAAAACACGATAATTCAAGATAATTGAATACAATAATCAAATAATATTTGACCCTGAAACATTTGTATGATGTCACAGTGTGATGCAGTGGTGTAAAGTCACTAAGTATATTTACTCAAGTACTGTACTCAAGTACAATTTTGAGGTACTTTTACTTTACTGGAGTATTTCCAATTGTTTACACCACTACATCTCAGAGGCAAATATTGTATTTTTACTATTTTACTCCACTACAATTATTTGTAAACTTTAGTTACTAGTTACTTTGCAGATATAAATTATTATATTATAAAACATACATTAACCACTTAAGCCCTATTTTATATAGGCTATTCGAAAATAGCCGATTTACAAGCTCACAACGCGTCGCATTGTGAGCTTGTAGATCGGCTATTTTCAAAAATTACTCAAGTCAATTCTTAATTCCGGACTTTTAGTACCTTTACATTGCAGTATTGATACTTTTACTTAAGTAAAACATTTGAGTACTTTATCCACCACTGGTTACTGTCACACCCACGTTGTGAGCTTGTAGATCGTCTATTTTCCCTTCTTTTGTGTGACACTCTTGCATGATGAAGTAGGGCATTCATTTATGAGAAAAACATACAAAGTTGAAATATATGGAGATATGAGGTTTCTGCCCGACATCAACCAAATTATTACTGGAAGTAACAACACTCTGTTTACATTGTGACAGCATTCACCATCACTTCATAAAGTATCCCCAGGAAGAAGAAAATAATAATGACAATGTCCAGTTCTGATGTGTTTCTCTGTTGTTTTGTGTTTATTCTGTTGTTGATATATTATTATATTTGACTGATCAAATGATTGCTGATGATGAAGTGAGCATCGATTAATACATCACATTCATAAAACGTTATTCGTTTCGCGGACCATTCCTTTATGCTATGCAAGGTTATATTGTTCATTCAATCCTTGCCCTCGTGTGTGTGTGTGTGTGTGTGTGTGTGTGTGTGTGTGTGTGTGTGTGTGTGTGTGTGTGTGTGTGTGTGTGTGTGTGTGTGTGTGTGTGTGTGTGTGTGTGTGTGTGTGTGTGTGTGTGTGTGTGTGTGTGTGTGTGTGTGTGTGTGTGTGTGTGTGTTCCAGGTCAGTGTTCGTAACGTGTACATATTCCCCGGCATTCCCTCCCTGCTGGAGAGAGCCTTCCATGGTCTGGAACACCTGTTCGCTGGTTCAGGAACCACCTTTCACACCAGAGAGGTGACAAACGGCAACACACACTGCTTTGATACATACAGTACCATCATCATACACCTGTTTGTTGGTTTTGATTGATCGATTGAATACTTTGATTGAATACTTTATTAGTCAAAATGTAAACGGCACTGAGGTACAGTAAAACAATTGGGCTAAAATAATAACACAAAAAAGTCCGGGGGACATGTTTCCATTGTGGTCCTATGTATTCAATTCACCAACAGAGATTTAGACCTGAGGCCGATTCCAAAAACGCCTTCTAAACCCTGACCTAAGTTTTCTGAAAAAAAACAAACAATTCAGGAAAAAAATTTATGTTTTTATATACTGTACATAACAACCCCAAAAGGGGTTCCCGTCTTGAAAGGTATGAGTTCCCCATTAATACATGTCATCAAGAAATACAAAATTGGTGGTAGGACCCCTCATTTTTATATCTATCTCCACTTCTAGTTTTCTGACAGATGCTTTTTCAGGTCAGTTTTGAAATAAGCCAGTGTTTCACATCGGTTCAGGAACCACCTTTCACACCAGAGAGGTGGCAAACAGCAACATACTGCTTTAACCGCTTAGACTTAAACTATTACACTTAGCTTAACGAATACTCTGTACTTGGTCCACTCCTTTTGGTCCCTCTGCACCACATCTCTTCGCCCCCAAAACAGCCGGCAAGTTGTGAGCTTGTAGACCGGCTATTTTCCACAAAGAGATTTAGTGTAGAAGGAAAACAGGAGGGGGCCAGGTACCCTGGGGTCTGAACGTGTACATTGGTATATGAGGTTTAAGTGGTTCTCAAATTGGGGTCCGAAGATCCCCAGGGGTCCTTGGGGGGGGGGGGGGTTCTCAGCAAATGTGTTAACCCATTAAGACCGGGAACGCATCTGTTTGTAAAAAAAAAATCTTCTTTGGGCTATTCAAAAATAGCAGATCTACAAGCTCATTGCGCGGCACCGAGTGCCGCGCAATGAGCTTGTAGATCTGCTATTTTTGAAAAAATCGTGACAGTTTGTGAAAATCCTTTGAATATATATATCTTTTTTAGAGCGAACATTTTTAACTCAAATCTTTGCTTCAGGGTTTTACAAATGTCTTTTTCATGTCAAGGACTCCCAAATTATATGTAATTGGCCGCGGACCCCCATCTCAAACTATTTTGTAATAGGGACCCCCAGAAGTAAAGATTTGAGTACAAAACGTTCCCCTTAAAAAAAAAATATAATAATAATATTTGCACAAATTTTCACGATTTAAAGAAAATAGCAGATCTACAAGCTCATAGCGCAGCAATCGGTGCTCGATGATAATACAGCATCACAATAATTTTAACCAGTTTATCCATTTATACGTTGCGGCTATTAAAAAATAGCAGATGTACAAGCTCGCAGCGCGTCACAATCTGCTATTTGGAAAAATCTCAAATATGTTTGGAAGATTTTGAATAATTTTGCATCTTCTGGGAGTCTTCTCTTCTGGGAGTCTCTGGCACAAAATATTTTCAGATGGGGGTCCGTGGCCAATGTGGGGGGTCCTTGACATGAACAAGTTTGAGAACCGCTGGTTTAAGGGGGTTTATTTTAAACCTAAACTTTCATCTTTTTGAGGTGTTTTCTTTCTTTCTTTCTTCTTCCTTTTCTCTGGCAGGTATTTGTAGACGCTGACGAGGCAGAAATCGCCCCGGCTCTGACGCGCCTGCAGGCCGGCTGGGGGAAGAAGGTGTCCCTGGGCTCCTACCCGGACTGGATGAGCAACTACCACCGCGTCAGGCTGGTCCTGGACTCAGACAGCCCAGAGGAGGTGGAGCGCGCCCGGGCACAGCTGCTGGAACAGCTGCCTAAAGGCAGCGTGGTCCCTCTGGTCAAAGACCCAGTGACCATCGCCCCAGACGAGGTCTACAGACTGGCTAACAGCGGTGAGGGGGACGACAGTCACCACAATACCAAACACTGTATCAAGTCCTCACGGTTCATTTAAAGGACGAGGACGTTGTAAGGGATATCTCTTTGTTAAAAAAATAAGTGTTAAATAGCTCTATATTCACCATAGTAATCGCAGAAAATAGAAAATAAATGTTCATGTTGGGGTATCAGTTATATCCTCTCAGGAGAGAGAACTCATACAGGATAAACAGCTGACATTGGGAAGTGATGAAACGAGCAGACGACATTGGAACTGGAGCACTATGAATGATCTTTTAGGGGATCTTTCTGGGGCCTATTTAAACATCTCACAGCACCTTTAATTCTGCACAAACGTAGCCAAATGGACCTTAGTTATGGGTCCCTTTTGGTTCCATTTTTTCACTTTCGATACGGCACATTTCATTGTAGCACCACCGGAAACGGAATTATCCGGGTTGCCCGAGTTACAAATCGGTAGATGAACACTGGGGACTTTACGGCTTAGTCTCGTCTGTTGATTACACATTTCGACCGTAAATGGTGGTAAAATAAGGTGTATAAACTATTATATAAAGCACTAAATGATGTGTTCATCATAAGCTATATGAACCCCCATTTATCAAATTGAAACGGATCAATCACTCAGTCCTCGCATCTCACCCTCGTGAGGTAACGGTGGACAAATGACAATCATTTGTCCACCGTTTGGTGGTAGTAGCAAATATTCAAAGGAGAACTCTTCCTATCATTGTGAAGCAGAATTCACCAAGCGTTGGATTGGAAGATTTTCGTTCCCATCCGCCGCCGCTCTAAAGCTTCCGCTGATCCGCCATTATGTCGGTGTTGTTTTTCTCCGCGCTGAACGCTGTTTAAAAGAAACCGCGACTACTGCAAAATGGAATGTCGCCGATTGAAAATGTCTTCTCTGGGCCACTCGCACAGCTACCCTGTGTGTCTACAAACAGTTTAACGCGCGATCTTAAGGTATTTAGCGAGGTCTGTGGCAACGTGAAAAAAACTAAAAATAAATCGCTGGCACTGGTGAGTACATTATGATATTAAACTCTGGCGTGGAATGTGTTAAAGGGAATCGTTAAGGAATCGGACCCAACACGCCACCAAAGAGTCACATATTATAAAGTTTAAAGCTGCAATCCATTCAAACTATGTTGAACATTACAGAAGCACAGCTGTGTGTGGTTGTAGTAGTTGGTCTCCCTGCTCTTCTAGTGAGACATTTAGATGCTGTGGTCGGGTACGACACCTACTGGTTGACAAGTGGAACTGCCTGAAGGTTAAAAATGCAATTTCTCCCCTGAGCAAGCAGGCATGCATGCTCTATTAGCGTTGTGGTGTTCTTATGGTTTAACTAAAACTAACATAATAACCAAAACTAATATTTACGAAACATTCTAATTAACTGGAATAAAAGCAAAAACGAGGCTTTACGGAAAAAAAAATAAAGATAACTAACTGAAACTGAACTAAAACTAACTAAAAGCATAAAGAAAATGTCCTTAGTTTCAGTCTTTGTCATTATTTCATACACAAGCCTAATATTTTGGACGGATATGATATCTTCCAGTATTTTAGCTGCAGCAGAGTGTTAACTCTGTGGTCAGACATTGTCCACAATCTTCAAAAATAGCGAAAAAAAACTAACTGACACTAAAACTAATGAAAACTAAACTAAAACTAAAAGCCTTTTCAGAAACTCTAAACCAGGGGTCTTCAACGGGGGGTCCGGGACCCCGGGGGGTCCTCAGAGTTACTACAGGGGGTCCGCCAAATATTTGTGTGATATGATTTCCTTTTTTTTTACCTTAACCACTTGAACTCTAGCATCCCTGTTTCTGAGGAGAACTTTAGCCAAAAATAGCAGATCTACAAGCTCTCAACGCCTCGCGCTGCGAGGCGTTGTGAGCTTGTAGATCTGCTATTTTTGGCAAAGAGGTTTAGGGGTAGAGGGAAAAAAGAGCAGACCAAGTAAACCAAAAAAAAGGTTAATCTGAAACGCAAATTTATGCAATATAGAGGGGGTCCCTGCTTCATCTCTCTCTGAGCTAGTTGGCCTGAAAGGGTTGAAGACCCTGCTCTAAACTAAACTAGCAAACCCCACTTTGAAAACTCATCCAAACCAAACTGAAAATGAATAAAAAAGTCAAAACGAAACAAGAATAAAAACAATGAAAAGAAATGCCAACCTATAATGACCAGAGGGATCTGGGATCAAATTCCCAGGAAGCACATTTCATTTTACGGATTGCAGCTTTAACATGATCCATCACTAAAGCCATTTATTGGGTCATAAATATTAGATGAATCATTTCGCCCTCCAACAAGCTCTCTGGTCTCCAGGTTATAAGTGGGACATGATCTCTTGTCTCCAGGTTCTCCGCTGGGAGACAAAGTGTCTTCGGCTCTGAGACGATAGAGGAGGCGCTGGACCGTTACTCTACCAGGAGGTGTGTGTCGGATTCAACGGAGGAAGGATTGTACCGCTCTGCTGCACCTCTGCTACGCTGCTCTGAAACGGTGAGGAGAGGAGGAGAGGAGAGGAGAGGAGAGGAGAGGAGAGGAGAGGAGGGGAGGGGAGAGGAGAGGAGAGGGGTGGCTGGAGGAGTGGGAGGGAGAGAGGGGAGGAGAGGAGGAGTAGGATGATCAAACACTATTCATGTGACGAAGGTTATATCTGACGTGAGATCAGTTGAGTTGAGGAGGAGTAGATCATGTCTTGTAGATACACTTGTAGCTGCTGTCTGTCTCCTTTATATCAATCCATCTTTCCTTCTCTCTCTCTCTCTCTGGCATTACTTTGTTCTCTCTCTCTCTCTCTCTCTGTCTCTCTCTCTCTCTCTCTCTCTCTCTCTCTCTCTCTCTCTCTCTCTCTGGCATTACTTTGTTCTCTCTCTCTCTCTCTCTCTCTCTCTCTCTCTCTCTCTCTCTCTCTCTCTCTCTCTCTCTCTCTCTCTCTCTCTCTCTCTCTCTCTCTCTCTCTCTCTCTCTCTCTCTCTCTCTCTCTCTCTCTCTCTCTCTCTCTCTCTCTCTCTCAGGAAGTGTCCAGACAGTAAAGACAAGGTGAAAGCTCTCTACATTCGTGTCGTCTCTCCCTTTCCAGAAATGGAGCGCTTTCTGCAGGACACCATCAACAGGTGACACACACACACACACACGCACGCACACACACACACACACACACACACACACACACACACACACACACACACACACACACACACACACACACACACACACACACACACACACATGAGGGCATTCTAATTTAGAATTTGAATGGAATTTGCATCTGACTCTCACTTGGTGAATTCACATTCATTTAAACTGCTAATGAGGACATCCACACAGAACGCGGATATAACGAGGCGATAAAGCCGCAATTGTTGCTGCTGACAGGTGCCCCCCCCCCCACCCCCCCCCCCCAGCCTGTAGGAGCACGCGCAATGACCAATATCACCCTCCTCCCCGCCCGGGCTCCCCTCCCCCGAACACGGGCCAATTGTGTTCACATAGATGCCCGACAAAACCTCTGTGTTGCTGGGCAGGGACTTGCACTGCACCTGGTCGTCCACTAAAACTATGACGAAAATATTTCGTCGACTACCTTTTTTCACTGACGAAAACTAAATAAAAACTAAATAAAAACTAAGCTATGATGACTAAAACTAAGACTAAATATATTGACAATTCCGTCCACAAATAAAAACTAGACTAAAATGTTAGTGAGGATCTAGTGGAGAAGAGATCCAGTAGAACTAAAAGACAAGTCATTTTATGTTTGGTTGGTTGTGCTCGGGTGTTGCGCTCTGAAAATAGCAGATCTACAAGCTCACAACACGTCGCAGCGTGACGCATTGTTGGCTTGTAGATCGGCTATTTTCAGCATGCAACCAAGTGTACATTACGACGCCATCAAGGCACCGCCAAGATACATTATAGTCGCCTAAATCAACTGTAGATTTAGTCGACTATAATCTTATGATATTTAGTCGACTGAAACTAGACAAAAACTGAAACATTTCAGAATGACTAAAATATGACTACAACTAGATGGAATTTTATTCAAAAGACTATGACTAAAACTACATCAAAATTTGCTGTCCAAATCAACCCTGCACTGCACCTGAGGGGGCAGGCTTTTCAACGCGAATAAAAGCATCAACCGGTGTGAATGAGGCAACAACAGAATGATGTTGATGTGATCACATTCACGCACATTTTTTCTGCATCGTTTATTCGTCACGCTCCCGGTTTGGAACCACTTTTTGAGGATCTCTTCGCCGAAAATAGCCGATCAAAGTGGGTAAGGACCTTTCTCCTCTGAGCGTTCACTCAGCTTTTTAATTAATTTCCTGTGATGTGCAACATCATGACTGTCGTTTCCTGTCCATATGAGTGGCGCCCTGCGTAACTTTCGACCTGTCAGAGTGAAGGGGTTGATGATTGGACGACGTTCGACCTGTCAAACTGAAGGGGTTGATGATTGGATCGGCTCCGCATGAGCCCTCCATCACACACAACCTGTCGTTATTGGGTAGAGGCTGTAGAAGGAACTGTTTTTTTTTTATTATATATTTTTTGCCTCAACTTGAGCCTCAAATTTATATGTACTTGGCCACGGACCCCCATCTGAAAATATGTTGTGCCAGGGCCCCCGCATACAAGATTTGAGCTGTTAAGATATTTTAAAAAATATCTTTAAAATTTCACATTTCTTTCAAGATGTTTGGAAAATAGGCGATCTGCAAGCTCACAACGTGACGCTTTGTGAGCTTATAGATCGCCTATCTTCAAATAGCCAGTTGATTTCGGCGCCAACGCATTTTGCTGGGGACCCCCTGGAACCCTCTCAAGGACCCCTGGACCCCACTTTGAGAACTACTCTCCTAGGTCGGGGGTCTTCAACGTTTTCAGGCCAATGACCCCCTAGCTGAGAGAGAGATGAAGCAGGGACCCCCTCTATGTATAAAATTGTGTTGCGGATTCATCTTCTTTTTTTTTTACTTGGTCTGCTCTTTTTTACCTCTACACCAAACCTCTTTGCCAAAAATAGCAGATCTACAAGCGCACAACGCCTCGCAGCGCGAGGCGTTGTGCGCTTGTAGATCTGCTATTTTTGGCCAAAGTTCTCCTCAGAAAAGGGATGCTAGGGTTCAAAGTGGTTAATGTAAAAAAATATATATATCACACAAAGATTTGGCGGACCCCCTGTAGTAACTCTGAGGACCCCCTAGAGGTCCCGGACCCCCTGTTGAAGACCTCTGTCCTAGGTAGTTTAGCACTTGATCTCAGACTGATACTAAACCCGTCTCCCAGTCACCCCCTCAGTATGATTGACCGACTCGACAACGACAAAATGTAGCTCCTCAGCAGGCTCATAGCAGATCTACAAGCCATCGCTGCAACCAGGTACAAATGGTCCCTGTGTGTCCCAACAGGTACGACCTGGAGCTGATCTCGGTGGAGGGCAGCATTCGCCAGGCGCTGATGGAGGTCCAGGAGAGGAGGCCGGAGCTCCGGGCCGTGCTGATGGGCACCAGGCGTACAGACCCCTACTCACACACACTCACACACATGTGCCCTACGGACCCCGGCTGGCCTGAGTACATGAGAGTCAACCCTCTACTGGTAAGACACGCACACACACGCACACGCACACGCACACACACACGCACACACACACACACACGCACACGCACACGCACACGCACACACACACACACACGTTCCACTGACCCCAGCTGACTTGAATACGAGTGTGTCTTGCTAGCAGGGGTAGACAGATGTAAAGGTCACAACGTGGCCTTTGCATCTTGTTTCATCAACATGCATTATGCATGATTTAGTATTAAAGGCAGGTTTAGGAGCTAGTGTCCACAGCCCTCCTCTAGAGACACATAGTGTGTAGACTCTAGTGTCCACAGCCCTCCTCTAGAGACACAGAGTGTGTAGACTCTAGTGTCCACAGCCCTCCTCTAGAGACACAGAGTGTGTAGACTCTAGTGTCCACAGTCCTCCTCTAGAGACACAGAGTGTGTAGACTCTAGTGTCCACAGTCCTCCTCTAGAGACACAGAGTGTGTAGACTCTAGTGTCCACAGTCCTCCTCTAGAGACACAGAGTGTGTAGACTCTAGTGTCCACAGCCCTCCTCTAGAGACACAGAGTGTGTAGACTCTAGTGTCCACAACCCTCTAGAGACACAGAGTGTGTAGACTCTAGTGTCCACAGGCCTCCTCTAGAGACACAGAGTGTGTAGACTCTAGTGTCCACAGGCCTCCTCTAGAGACACAGAGTGTGTAGACTCTAGTGTCCACAGTCCTCCTCTAGAGACACAGAGTGTGTAGACTCTAGTGTCCACAGTCCTCTAGAGACACAGAGTGTGTAGACTCTAGTGTCCACAGCCCTCTAGAGACACAGAGTGTGTAGACTCTAGTGTCCACAGTCCTCCTCTAGAGACACAGAGTGTGTAGACTCTAGTGTCCACAGTCCTCTAGAGACACAGAGTGTGTAGACTCTAGTGTCCACAGTCCTCTAGAGACACAGAGTGTGTAGACTCTAGTGTCCACAGTCCTCTAGAGACACAGAGTGTGTAGACTCTAGTGTCCACAGTCCTCTAGAGACACAGAGTGTGTAGACTCTAGTGTCCACAGTCCTCTAGAGACACAGAGTGTGTAGACTCTAGTGTCCACAGCCCTCTAGAGACACAGAGTGTGTAGACTCTAGTGTCCACAGTCCTCTAGAGACACAGAGTGTGTAGACTCTAGTGTCCACAGTCCTCTAGAGACACAGAGTGTGTAGACTCTAGTGTCCACAGCCCTCTAGAGACACAGAGTGTGTAGACTCTAGTGTCCACAGTCCTCCTCTAGAGACACAGAGTGTGTAGACTCTAGTGTCCACAGCCCTCTAGAGACACAGAGTGTGTAGACTCTAGTGTCCACAGCCCTCCTCTAGAGACACAGAGTGTGTAGACTCTAGTGTCCACAGTCCTCTAGAGACACAGAGTGTGTAGACTCTAGTGTCCACAGTCCTCTAGAGACACAGAGTGTGTAGACTCTAGTGTCCACAGCCCTCTAGAGACACAGAGTGTGTAGACTCTAGTGTCCACAGTCCTCTAGAGACACAGAGTGTGTAGACTCTAGTGTCCACAGCCCTCTAGAGACACAGAGTGTGTAGACTCTAGTGTCCACAGCCCTCTAGAGACACAGAGTGTGTAGACTCTAGTGTCCACAGTCCTCCTCTAGAGACACAGAGTGTGTAGACTCTAGTGTCCACAGTCCTCTAGAGACACAGAGTGTATAGACTCTAGTGTCCACAGTCCTCTAGAGACACAGAGTGTGTAGACTCTAGTGTCCACAGCCCTCTAGAGACACAGAGTGTGTAGACTCTAGTGTCCACAGTCCTCTAGAGACACAGAGTGTGTAGACTCTAGTGTCCACAGTCCTCCTCTAGAGCAGTGTATATCAACCCTGGCAAACGTCCCAATTTTGGGCCGGGGCTACTGCTGAGGTGTGCCGCGCCGTTTGAAGGAGGTTTGAAAAAAAAAAGATTAAAAAAAAAAACAATAATAATAATCAGGCATGCAAACAGCCCCAAGGTGAAAATGGTGACAACATGCTGTTTTTTTTCGGGTCAGGTGTCACACTATTGCCCTATTTGGATTCAAAACGGCTAGTGGAAGCTGAAAAGCTACAAGTTTGCATGTCTGAATAATGCAAAAACAGAAATATTTGTTTGCATTTGCTTTTTTTCTCCCCCATATATTTTCATGATAAAAAAGTGCGTATCGTATCGAAATCGTATCGAAGTTGTGTGCCCAATATCGTATCGTATCGTTTCGTGAAATGTGAAAATCGGCTATATACCGTATATATCTATATATACGGTATATAGATATACCGTATATATATATATAATTATAGATACCGTATATCTAGGTGTGCCCTGGGATTTTTTGGCCAGGTGTGCCTTGGCACAAAAAAGGTTGATAGACACTGCTCTAGAGACACAGAGTGTGTAGACTCTAGTGTCCACAGTCCTCTAGAGACACAGAGTGTGTAGACTCTAGTGTCCACAGCCCTCCTCTAGAGACACAGAGTGTGTAGACTCTAGTGTCCACAGTCCTCTAGAGACACAGAGTGTGTATACTCTAGTGTCCACAGTCCTCTAGAGACACAGAGTGTGTAGACTCTAGTGTCCACAGTCCTCCTCTAGAGACACAGAGTGTGTAGACTCTAGTGTCCACAGTCCTCCTCTAGAGACACAGAGTGTGTAGACTCTAGTGTCCACAGCCCTCTAGAGACACAGAGTGTGTAGACTCTAGTGTCCACAGCCCTCTAGAGACACAGAGTGTGTAGACTCTAGTGTCCACAGTCCTCTAGAGACACAGAGTGTGTAGACTCTAGTGTCCACAGCCCTCTAGAGACACAGAGTGTGTAGACTCTAGTGTCCACAGCCCTCCTCTAGAGACACAGAGTGTGTAGACTCTAGTGTCCACAGTCCTCTAGAGACACAGAGTGTGTAGACTCTAGTGTCCACAGTCCTCTAGAGACACAGAGTGTGTAGACTCTAGTGTCCACAGCCCTCCTCTAGAGACACAGAGTGTGTAGACTCTAGTGTCCACAGTCCTCCTCTAGAGACACAGAGTGTGTAGACTCTAGTGTCCACAGTCCTCTAGAGACACAGAGTGTGTAGACTCTAGTGTCCACAGTCCTCTAGAGACACAGAGTGTGTAGACTCTAGTGTCCACAGTCCTCCTCTAGAGACACAGAGTGTGTAGACTCTAGTGTCCACAGTCCTCTAGAGACACAGAGTGTGTAGACTCTAGTGTCCACAGTCCTCTAGAGACACAGAGTGTGTAGACTCTAGTGTCCACAGTCCTCTAGAGACACAGAGTGTGTAGACTCTAGTGTCCACAGCCCTCCTCTAGAGACACAGAGTGTGTAGACTCTAGTGTCCACAGCCCTCCTCTAGAGACACAGAGTGTGTAGACTCTAGTGTCCACAGTCCTCTAGAGACACAGAGTGTGTAGACTCTAGTGTCCACAGTCCTCTAGAGACACAGAGTGTGTAGACTCTAGTGTCCACAGCCCTCCTCTAGAGACACAGAGTGTGTAGACTCTAGTGTCCACAGTCCTCCTCTAGAGACACAGAGTGTGTAGACTCTAGTGTCCACAGCCCTCCTCTAGAGACACAGAGTGTGTAGACTCTAGTGTCCACAGTCCTCTAGAGACACAGAGTGTGTAGACTCTAGTGTCCACAGCCCTCCTCTAGAGACACAGAGTGTGTAGACTCTAGTGTCCACAGTCCTCTAGAGACACAGAGTGTGTAGACTCTAGTGTCCACAGCCCTCCTCTAGAGACACAGAGTGTGTAGACTCTAGTGTCCACAGTCCTCCTCTAGAGACACAGAGTGTGTAGACTCTAGTGTCCACAGCCCTCCTCTAGAGACACAGAGTGTGTAGACTCTAGTGTCCACAGTCCTCTAGAGACACAGAGTGTGTAGACTCTAGTGTCCACAGTCCTCTAGAGACACAGAGTGTGTAGACTCTAGTGTCCACAGTCCTCTAGAGACACAGAGTGTGTAGACTCTAGTGTCCACAGTCCTCTAGAGACACAGAGTGTGTAGACTCTAGTGTCCACAGTCTTCTAGAGACACAGAGTGTGTAGACTCTAGTGTCCACAGCCCTCCTCTAGAGACACAGAGTGTGTAGACTCTAGTGTCCACAGCCCTCCTCTAGAGACACAGAGTGTGTAGACTCTAGTGTCCACAGCCCTCCTCTAGAGACACAGAGTGTGTAGACTCTAGTGTCCACAGTCCTCCTCTAGAGACACAGAGTGTGTAGACTCTAGTGTCCACAGTCCTCCTCTAGAGACACAGAGTGTGTAGACTCTAGTGTCCACAGTCCTCTAGAGACACAGAGTGTGTAGACTCTAGTGTCCACAGTCCTCTAGAGACACAGAGTGTGTAGACTCTAGTGTCCACAGTCCTCTAGAGACACAGAGTGTGTAGACTGTAGTGTCCACAGTCCTCCTCTAGAGACACAGAGTGTGTAGACTCTAGTGTCCACAGTCCTCTAGAGACACAGAGTGTGTAGACTCTAGTGTCCACAGTCCTCTAGAGACACAGAGTGTGTAGACTCTAGTGTCCACAGTCCTCTAGAGACACAGAGTGTGTAGACTCTAGTGTCCACAGCCCTCCTCTAGAGACGCATGCTAGCGTGCACGTGTCATGCGTGAACGCGTGCGTACCGTGCCGTACCTTGCGAGTGAAAAAATCACTGGCCACACGCCGTCCTACTCCGTGTGGCCTCCATGACACCAATGGTTGCGAGGCGTTGTGAGCTTGTAGATCAGCTATTTTCACAATTTTATTTATCTGTGGAACCGAGTCAAACTAAATGTAATGCCTCAACTCCTACAATTCCAAGTGCTTATCAGGATGGGGGGCGGGGAGGGGGGTATGATTATTTTTTTGGTGGGGGTCACGGCTTTTAAAGTTTGGGAGCCCTTGTTCTAGACTACGCTAGCTCTTTCAGAGTCACTTACGCCATTAAAAAAAAAGTTTTGTGTGGTTGCTGCTGGGTGTTTGTTTTTCATCCTGCTGACATCCAGCCTCCATCCATCATACTCACAGCCCTGTGATGTGGTTCTGTTCTGGTGAGCGCTGAACAGACTGCTGTTCTAGAACGGCGCCCGTGTTGCGAGCTCCACCGGGCTCTGCATTCATCAATCTTTGTGTTTCCTAAACGAGTCGGACACTTGGTGGAAAACTGACACGTACAATCACGCCTTTCTCTGCGTCATATTTCCAGACACACACATTTCTGTCCTTCTTTCTTTCTTTCTTTCTTTCATTCGACTCTGAACATTTAAGTTAGGTCTCACGAGTTAACCACTTAAACCCTATATGGTTGACCGGAGTCCCTCAGGGCTCTATACTACAGTAGTGTCTTTTCTGTTTTCTGTTATTGTGGGGAAAGCTTTTTCTGAAAATAGCCGATCGACAAGCTCTCACAATATTGATATAATATCAATATCTGAAACTCTGAAACTCTGATTTGATGCTATTAGTTCCAACAGAACACAACATTTTACTCTGGAATGTTCGCGCGTAAACACAGGACAGTAATTTATCGTATAGAATTGTGATTTTATTACATGGCTAATGGTCAAAATGTTAAACCTTGTGGCCACGGCCAGCACCCCCACACACAAATCTCACGCACGCACGCACACACACACACACACACACACACACACACACACACACACACACACACACACACACACACACACACACACACACTTTACAAATTGGCACTGAATATTGAACACACACCTGTTTATACACTGTACCTCACACACACACACACACACACACACACACACACACACACACACACACACACACACACACACACACACACACACACACACACACACACACACACTAGTGCTGCACGATTCTTGCTCAAATGTGAATTTGCGATTTTCCTCCATAAGAATTGAGATCACGATTCTCACACAATTCTCTTGTAAATATAGAAATATTAAGCAAAAAAAAAAAATTGTCATAATTTAAAATCGAGATCGCATAGGTGTCTGAATCGAGATCACGATATTTTTTCGATTAATCGTGCAGCACTAACACACACACACACACACACACACACACACACACACACACACACACACACACACACACACACACAATCACACACACACACCGTCTCATTGTCCACTGTGTGTGTTCTCTGTCCACAGGACTGGTCTTATCACGACATCTGGTCTTTCCTCAGGACGCTCTATGTCCCCTACTGTGTCCTCTATGATAAAGGGTAAGGGTTCTATGTCTCTACTGTGTCCTCTATGATAAAGGGTAAGGGTTCTATGTCTCTACTGTGTCCTCTATGATAAAGGGTAAGGGTTCTATGTCCCTACTGTGTCCTCTATGATAAAGGGTAAGGGTTCTATGTCCCTACTGTGTCCTCTATGATAAAGGGTAAGGGTTCTCTGTCTCTACTGTGTCCTCTATGATAAAGGGTAAGGGTTCTATGTCTCTACTGTGTCCTCTATGATAAAGGGTAAGGGTTCTATGTCTCTACTGTGTCCTCTATGATAAAGGGTAAGGGTTCTCTGTCTCTACTGTGTCCTCTATGATAAAGGGTAAGGGTTCTATGTCTCTACTGTGTCCTCTATGATAAAGGGTAAGGGTTCTATGTCTCTACTGTGTCCTCTATGATAAAGGGTAAGGGTTCTATGTCCCCTACTGTGTCCTCTATGATAAAGGGTAAGGGTTCTATGTCCCCTACTGTGTCCTCTATGATAAAGGGTAAGGACTGGTTCTCATAGTGGGGTCTGGGGACCCCCAGGGGTCATTGAGGGGGTTCCAGGGGGTCCCCAGCAAAATGATTGATAGTTAGGAACCACATTGACTTTAACTCTTGAGAGTGTAATAGACTCCAATAGACCAGTGGTTTTCAACCTTTTTCATGCCCCTAAAGGACCCCTAAATTGATATTCCTTTGGCCGCGGACCCCCCTTTGAAAATGTTTTGTGCCAGGGACCCCCAGAAGCAAAGATATCAGTTCATTTTCGCTTAAAAAAATATAAATATTCAAAGATATGCTCACTTTTTCAAGGTTTATCAAAAATAGCAGATCTACAAGCTCATAGCGCGGCACTCGGTGATTGTGACGCTATTAACTAATTTTGCTGGGGACCCCCTGGTACTCTGACCACTGGTGGTCCCCGGACCACTGGTTGAAAACCACTGCAATAGACGATTTTATATTTTAAAACCGGTTCAATAATCTTTTTCAATATAACGATGAACATAATGAAGTCATTATTATACCCACCTGCTGTTGCTGCTCTCTGGTTGGTCCTGAACCCTGTCCGTCACCCCCGGCAGGTACACCTCATTGGGCAGCATGGACAACACCTGCCGAAACCCCTCCCTCCAGACGGTCGACGGGAGGGGCGTGGCCCGCTACAGGCCCGCCCACCTGCTGGAGAACGAGGAAGAGGAGCGCAACTCTCGTGCCTGAGGATGATGAAGATGATGAAGATGATGATGTTAGGACACTCGACACACTGTTACTTTGCTGCTTATCGGGGGCAGGATGCGCCCACCTAGCCGGACCCCCGCCCTCTCCCTCCCGTCCAAACAGCTATTAGCAGGAAATGGACCAGTTTACTGACAGAACACTATATTAATGTAATTGTAAACTAACCATATTCCACATCTAGAGCTACAGTCTGACGTCTGTGTGTGTGTGTGTGTGTGTGTGTGTGTGTGTGTATATGTTACAGCGAAATTGGAAAACCAGTGAAATTGAAAAAGGAGCACTCGTTTTCATCCCCCCCTCGCTTCCCCCTTTGTTATCGATTCACTTTGATTGCGTTAATCTGTCTTTGTAATCAACACACCTGTTACTAGGCTATTCTGTACAACCAACACTAGAGGGCAATGCAAGCCACACTAGAGCCCCCCCCCACACACACACACACACACACACGCACGCATGCACACTAATTAGAGAGTGTCGTGGATAGTAACCCATGAAAAGATCTATTCTCCCCCTATCGGTTTACAACTCGGACGGCGCTGAGTCGACTAGCAGACCATCGGCCGGTCGGCGCGGGCACTCGCGCCCGGAGGCGCTCGGGCGCGCCTCCTCGGCATCAAGGTCTGCTGAGTCGGCGCGCCTCCGTCATGGACAATAACTATTATCACCGTCTCGCGAGTTAAAAATACAGCGTTACTCTGCTCAGTTTGGCTAACTGCTTCATTATCCAACCTGTCATAGAATATTTCTCTCATATTATCCATTTTATTTTCTGCGCTCCTCCGCCTCGCATCAAAGCCCCGCCTCGTGCCAAAGCCCCGCGCCTAAAAACGAGCATACCTTTCCAATTTCCCAACGAATGCCAATTTCTCTGTAACATATACATGTGAGTCAGTGTAATTGTGTGTGTGTGTGTGTGTACGTGTGTGTGTGTGTACGTGTGTGTGTACGCGCGCGTATGTAATCACTCTAAAGCTAGTATCTCTGTGATTTTCAATAAAACATTCAGTTGTCTCTCCCAGCTGTTTGTTCATGGAAGCTCAGCTCTCCTACAGTCGGCCTCTCCTCCAACCGTCTGAATCTCAGGTTTCTCGCAGCTCTCCTTCTGTCCGTCTCCCCTACGTCTAATAAATGGTACGCGCAGCATCAATTGTTACGGATGTCCTTGTCTCGAGTTCAAACCTACAAGCATCTGTATGGGGGAGGGGGGGGGGGGGCGGCTACCAAGGGTGAGAGAAGATAGCACAGCCAGGACAATGGGGCCAGGACCCAGTTGCACCACTTCACACTAAGTTCAAACTTAGCCTAGTTATATAATGTAGCTTAAATGGCTTTTTAAAAAAAACGTTTAGTCCAGGAAAGTATCTGTGTAATCTTTTGATTTATTTGGCTATTTTTAGATTTTTTTTTGAAAATTTGTGCAAATCTTTAAATATATATTTATACTTTAAAAAAAAAAACATTTGTAACATATTTTTCTTCCAGGGACCCCCAGAAGCAAAGATTTGAGTTATATATATATATCTATTCAAAGATTTGCACACATTTTCACGATTTTTCAAAAAATAGCAGATTTACAAGCTCAGAGTGCCGCGCTATGAGCTTGTAGATCTGCTGTTTTTGAATAGCCGAAGACATCTAAAAATGACACAGACGCGTCCCCGGATTGAGTGGGTTAAGCTATATAACTAGGCTAAGTTTGAACTTCAGTGTGAGGCGGTGCAACTGGCTCAGCCTGGTCACTACTCTGCCACAGACACCGGGAGCTCCCTGTCAGAAAGCTTGTGCTATGGGAGCCAACACACGGGTATCGATCACGAGGGCGTCCCACGCCTACCCACGTGGACGTACTAAAGAGAGACGCGTGGGGAGGAAAGTACCGGTGAGCTGGTCAGACGTATGGAGATGGAGACGCTGCTGGAGGGTAGCCTGGGACCAGACCAATCTGCCAGTGCAAAAAAAAAAAAAAATGCCCTCTGTGATTTAGGTCTGGCACCGCTCCATTGTGAATTAATTTCCTGCTCCAGAAGTCTGGGGTAACCAATCAGGGCCCGGTATTCAAATATGGGAGACTGTGATTGGTAGTTGGTTGTACTGTAGGTCTAACCAATTGCGTCCAGAGCCATTGTTTTGGTCCCGCCCCCTTGGGAAAAAAACGTCCTCGTAGAAGCACCAGACTCATATCCACGCAGTGATATAGTCTGTCTATAGATACACAGTGATATAGTCTGTCTATAGATACACAGTGATATAGTCTGTCTATAGATACACAGTGATATAGTCTGTCTACACAGTGATATAGTCTGTCTATAGATACACAGTGATATAGTCTGTCTACACAGTGATATAGTCTGTCTATAGATACACAGTGATATAGTCTGTCTACACAGTGATATAGTCTGTCTATAGATACACAGTGATATAGTCTGTCTACACAGTGATATAGTCTGTCTATAGATACACAGTGATATAGTCTGTCTATAGATACACAGTGATATAGTCTGACTACACAGTGATATAGTCTGTCTACACAGTGATATAGTCTGGCTACACAGTGATATAGTCTGGCTACACAGTGATATAGTCTGGCTACACAGTGATATAGTCTGGCTACACAGTGATATAGTCTGGCTACACAGTGATATAGTCTGACTACACAGTGATATAGTCTGCACAGTGATATAGTCTGGCTACACCGTGATATAGTCTGGCTACACCGTGATATAGTCTGCACAGTGATATAGTCTGGCTACACCGTGATATAGTCTGGCTACACCGTGATATAGTCTGGCTACACAGTGATATAGTCTGGCTACACAGTGATATAGTCTGACTACACAGTGATATAGTCTGCACAGTGATATAGTCTGGCTACACCGTGATATAGTCTGGCTACACCGTGATATAGTCTGCACAGTGATATAGTCTGGCTACACCGTGATATAGTCTGGCTACACCGTGATATAGTCTGGCTACACAGTGATATAGACTGGCTACACAGTGATATAGTCTGGCTACACAGTGATATAGACTGGCTACACAGTGATATAGTCTGGCTACACAGTGATATAGTCTGGCTACACAGTGATATAGTCTGGCTACACAGTGATACAGTCTGGCTACACAGTGATATAGTCTGACTACACAGTGATATAGTCTGGCTACACAGTGATATAGTCTGGCTACACAGTGATATAGTCTGGCTACACAGTGATATAGTCTGGCTACACAGTGATATAGTCTGGCTACACAGTGATACAGTCTGGCTACACAGTGATATAGTCTGACTACACAGTGATATAGTCTGGCTACACAGTGATATAGTCTGGCTACACAGTGATATAGTCTGGCTACACAGTGATATAGTCTGACTACACAGTGATATAGTCTGACTACACAGTGATATAGTCTGGCTACACAGTGATATAGTCTGGCTACACAGTGATATAGTCTGGCTACACAGTGATATAGTCTGACTACACAGTGATATAGTCTGACTACACAGTGATATAGTCTGGCTACACAGTGATATAGTCTGGCTACACAGTGATATAGTCTGGCTACACAGTGATAAAGTCTGGCTACACAGTGATATAGTCTGGCTACACCGTGATATAGTCTGGCTACACAGTGATATAGTCTGGATACACAGTGATATAGTCTGGATACACAGTGATATAGTCTGGCTACGCGAGGCTAGCTGGAGGGCTCGTCTGAGGACGACCGAGAGGGAGAGCTCAAATACTGCAGATTGTTGTATTTGACACTTTTAGCATTCACTTTGGTTTACAATTACAACTACTATTCTACACAGTAGTACACGACAGATTCAGATAACCACTGGATATTATCACTGTCGGGCTGAAACCTATTATCTCCATATTTTAACTGTGTTTTTTTGTTAATTAACGCCCGACAGAGACGATACAATACAAACATATGAACTATCAATGTTCACTGAAAACACGGTATAGAGAACATATAAACTATAAATGTTCATTGAAAACACGGTATAGAGAACATATAAACTATCAATGTTCACTGAAAACACGGTACAGAGAACATATAAACTATAAATGCTCATAGAAAACACAGTATAGAGAACATATAAACTATCAATGTTCACTGAAAACACGGTATAGAGAACATATAAACTATCAATGTTCACTGAAAACACGGTACAGAGAACATATAAACTATAAATGTTCATTGAAAACACGGTATAGAGAACATATAAACTATCAATGTTCACTGAAAACACGGTATAGAGAACATATAAACTATCAATGTTCACTGAAAACACGGTATAGAGAACATATAAACTATCAATGTTCACTGAAAACACGGTATAGAGAACATATAAACTATAAATGCTCATAGAAAACACAGTACAGAGAACATATAAACTATAAATGTTCACTGAAAACACGGTACAGAGAACATATAAACTATAAATGCTCATAGAAAACACAGTATAGAGAACATAATAAACTAAATGCTCATAGAACAGTGAACAGTGATGATGATAGTGGAGGCTGATCAAGTTCCAGTGCCGTGCATTAACATACATTATCTGGTGTAGTTCCCGTTTCCCGCCTCAAGGGGCCAGTGTCCTCACATTTTTCCATAACCACGGCGAGATTACAATAAATTACCTTCTCCGTTTTCAGACCATGATTGAATTGAGCAGCATCGATCCCCCCTCTACTTCTCTCTCTCTCCATCTCTCTCTCCCTCCCTCCCTCCCTCCCTCTCTCTGTCTCTCTCCATCTCTCTGTCTGGAGATTATAGTTAACGCCGTCGCACCGTAGATCGATTTGGCCCCGATCTAATAAAGCGGGTCGCCTACGAGACCAAGACGGCCACACACACACACACACACACACACACACACACACACACACACACACACACACACACACACACACACAGCGGCATCTACAATTACCGTCTCAACCCCTCATCTCCGCTCCATCTAACCGCCGGCCCCTAGTTGTTAGGGCTCACTTGATTTGTTATTAATAGCACCAATAAAAGGAGCGATATAAAGAGGCCTTCATAGTAATTACAATATATAAGATATAATATGATGGCGTGTCTGAAATAGAGGGACAAAAACAGACCGTGGACTCTGGAATTATGCTATATGTAGGTCTGGTTCTCACATCATCTAAATGCTATATTTAATAATTATGGTTGTTATGGTTTTCATTGTTTTGATGTTCCAGTATCTATTACAGATGCACAGAGAGGTCTAATATAATGGTCAGATTACAGTCCAGGGTAGGGTGACCGTATTCTCAAAAACCCAAACCAGGACCCAGAATGACTTCAATCTGAAAAACAATCTACAAGCTCACAACGTGTCGAGTTGTGAGCTTGTGAGCTAGTACAGTACATCTGCTATTTTCACTACTTTTGACCATTTGCATTTTGTGTTAGAATTATTTCAGCACATAGCACACCCTAGGCCAGGACTGCACCTTTCAACAGAACATGAGCAATCCATCCAAGATGCTCCAATCCATCCAAGATGCTCCAATCCATCCAAGATGCTCCAATCCATCCAAGATGCTCCAATCCATCCAAGATGCTCCCCATGTTCTAATCCGGTGGTTTTCAACCCTTTTCATATCAGGGTCCATTATGTATTCGGCATTTGAGCCACGGAACCACCGTTTGATGACATTTAGCCTCTCAGACCCCAAGACTTGTTGTCTTGGATACGATTTTGTCCACAATTCCATGCTGTATCGATGTTGGTAGCAATAGGAGAGATAACAGGCACACATTGATCAAAATAACAATTCTTTAATTAAGTAATGCAGATGTTTAACAATAATTTAACTCTTTAGAGCATAAAATGAAACCAAATGGACCCGTAAGGGTCCATTTGGTTTCATTTTACGCTCTCAGGAGTTAAAGATCTATATAAGGGTCCATTTGGTTACCAACTCTCCATCATTTAGCTGGGGACCACCTGGAACCCCCTCAAGGACCACTGGTGGTTGGTCCCCGGACCACTGTTTGAGAACCACTGTTCTAATCAATTAGCTAACAGGATTAACAGGCACCTCCTCAATCAGATCTTCAGCACCAATCACCCAACTACACATCTATAGAGCATCGCAGTTCCCGCCCACTTCCTGGTTTTTCGTGGTGCCGGAAGGAAAAGCTCAATGCATTTTTCCCATTGACATTTCCAAAAATATTTATATAAATTAATTTAAGCCTCGAATCAAGCCATCCAGGGTCCTGGTGAATCATGACCATAAAACGTTTGATTCTGTGAAAAAACTTTTTTGAAAACGGCAAAACAGAGGGTATTTATTAAATATAGTATATCATATCATTAAATATAAAATAAAAAAAATCACAGAAAAAAACGTTTTATGGTCATGATTCACCAGGACCCTGGATGGCTTGATTCTAGGCTTAAATTAATTAATTGATTTTTGGAAATGTCAATGGGAAAAATGCATTGAGCTTTTCCTTCCGGCACCACGAAAAACCAGGAAGTGGGCGGGAACTGCGATGCTCTATAGGCTTCAACAGACCACTCCCCCAACAGCATCTTCTTGTGCAGGTAGACAAAAATATGGTTTCTGTCGGGTGGAAACCTCATATGTATCCAAAACTGTTACTTTTCAGGATTCAAATAAAAAAATATATATCAAAAGTAGCAGATCTACAAGCTCGAGCTTGTAGATCTGCTACTTTTGATGCTTTTGTGTGGCGCTTGTATGATCAAGTAGGGCGTTAATTTACTAAAAAACACAAAAAGTTAGAAAATGGAGATAAGAGGTGTCTGCCCGACAGCAACGACATATTAAAGAGATTCCAGGCACAATAGAATGTGCACCTTCTGTGTAACTGGGAATCTAAAAGTTAAGAAAAGCATAACATGCATTTCACTATGAATGTGTACTGCTGAACATGTGTCTGTAAGAGGCTGCTCTGTGAGTGTGACACACTGTAGAACCGCTCTACATAATGACTATTACAAACAACCAACATCATGGACTGGAGGAACCAAATCCACGTGTGCTCCGAGCGGATCAAATAACACGCCCATGGAGCTTTAAGAATCACATTAAGAGTCTCTCTCTGGCTCTGGTTAAATGGACCTTATTGGCATGTAAGCTGAGAACTATGTTGTCAAAGCATCCAGATAAAAGATCAATATTTTCTTCACACTGAATGCCTTTTTATCCTGTGTGCACGTGTGTGTGTGTGTGTGTGTGTGTGTGTGTGTGTGTGTGTGTGTGTGTGTGTGTGTGTGTGTGTGTGTGTGTGTGTGTGTGTGTGTGTGTGTGTGTGTGTGTGTGTGTGTGTGTGTGTGTGTGTGTGTGTGTGTGTGTGTGTGTGTGTGTACTTGTATTGCTATACTTGTGAGCGTCAAATATCTCCACACGTGGAATTTGAGAAGTAGACATTGTGTGAGCAAGAAAAAATATATAGTTTTATAGTTAGGCTTACAATTAGGGAAAGATGTGGTTATGGAAAACATTAAACAGTTAGAGGTTAGGTTCAGGGGTTGAGGATAGAGTTATGTCTGATTTATAGGTATTTGAACGCCTGTACCGTGCACCGAAAACGCCTCACAACGCGTGTGAGCTTGCAGATCGGCATTTTTCTTTTGGCATTCATAACATCGTTCACATGTTGATGTCCCTACAAGTATAGTAATACAAACGTGTGTGTGTGTGTGTGTGTGTGTGTGTGTGTGTGTGTGTGTGTGTGTGTGTGTGTGTGTGTGTGTGTGTGTGTGTGTGTGTGTGTGTGTGTGTGTGTGTGTGTGTGTGTAGGGTCTGGCGTGCTGAACCACACAGTAACAGTCTATCAGGCCTCTGGATACGTTGTCAACAGCAGGGCACACGAGTCGGAGCACAGTGATCAATAATATTCATTTCATCCTCGACACATCATGGAACATGAGCGGGTATTTTCTCTAAATGCTCTTACAATATCTCTAAACTATGCTATAAGGTGGAAAGTGGGTCGGGGAAAAAGCTATACCTATCAAAGCATCTGTACGGAGTTTTTTAATAGGGATCCACGGACCACGATATTGACATTTTGGCCGATATCCGATAACCGATTAATTGCATGGTCAAGTCGATTGATATAGATACCGATACTGATAAACGTTTCCAGTAGGGTTTACACCTGTTACATAGTAAGTGTGATTCTGGGTCCAGAATCCAGATGCAGACGCAAAAACTGTGAATTATTTTTACCTGATTTATTAGGCCTGCTGATGCACACAGTTCAACTAAATGTAGTAAATATTAGGGGTGCAACGATTCAAGGTGTTAAGTGTCTTACTCAAGGACACATCATCTCTATTTTTTTCCTATTATGATACACTCAGCTTTAATTGAATCACTTAAGCCCTATATACTTCAGTATAACAGTGAAAATAGTACAACATCAAAATGATTGAAAAACAACAACAACCTATAATTAGGTTAAAAGTGGTTGAGTGTGGGAGTAAAAACAAAACAAATAAGACACTTAGGGCTGCCATTGTCCTTCAAGGGTCCAGTTTTATTAGAATATTTTGTTTTGTTGTTCTTACTGTGCAGTTAACATGCAGAAATGTCGGTTTTAAACGGACATTTCTAATAGAACAACTTCACATCGCTGGAGTCCTATACGCAAACACGACTTCACACGCTGCCGAGTGAAGTAACAAAGAAAAAAAAACTGCAGCCAGAAGAAGACTCGCCTCGCATCGGCGAACGTGATCGTTTTCCACCAAAAGGAGAGACGAGCTCCGCTCCGCTCCCTAATCCAATCCCGGGGCCGGTCCCCGCCGTGTAAGACGAGACGTGAAGCAGCATGAGACAGCAATTCAGCCCCGGTTGTCCTCGCGGGGGACGCTTTAGCGCCGAGGATGAATAGACGCTCAGATGTCAGAAATCATCAGGAGAGAAGAGAGACCTTTTGAGTTCTATGCAAATTACCAGCTCCCATCTGCATGTAAAGGCAACCAGGCAGAACCGGGGAAATGGGATGTTCGCTATCAAAGTGTCACACGTTAATAGTGGATGAAAGTGAGCGAGGGAAGAGAGAGAGAGAGAGAGAGAGAGAGAGAGAAGGGGGAAGGGGGGGGGGGGGTGTTTGGGGTGTGACTGAGTGAGGTGTGGAAGAACTCTCTGCTTTTCACATCAAGGCCGTCTCATATCATCGGTGTCGGGCAAAAAGCTTGTATCTCCGTAATTTCAACATGTTGTGTTTTTCTCGTAGATGAATGCCCCACTTTGACTACTTAAAAATAAAGGGAAAGTAGTTACTTATGTCTCTGGGTCTTTATACATATTGAACCCAAAGTATTACGATATTGTGACTAAATAACTACCCTCAATCCATTGGGAAACAGGTTATTTTTCTCACCCCTCCCATCTCCGGAAAAGTAACGTTTTTTGGGGACATACGAGCTTTTTCCGCCTCGACGGCAGCGACGACATAATCCCGGGGTTTGTCACAGAGCTCTGCCGTTCAGAAACACAAAACCTTCCAGACCACCTGCTCATGTGTGAACGCTCCGGGGCGGGGTGGGTGGGGTGGGGGGGGGGTGGGTTCACAGAGATGCTTTCACACACAGCTGGCTGCCTTTTATTGTTGAAGGACCCGCGGGGCGGCGGAGTCTAAAGCACCGTGCCACAAACTAATGATACATTTCACCTCGGCGGGAGTTCATTTGTAACCCCTCGGCAGCACACGTTGAGTCTGTATTTATCCTGACAGAGCTTGAGCAACATCTAACGGCACGCGCACGCATGAGTGCGCACGCGCACACACACACACACACACACACACACACACACACACACACACACACACACACACACACACACACACACACACACACACACACACACACACACTTGTATTACTATACTTGTAAGGATATTATCAACATTTTAGGACAGTGTTGAAAATTGCAGACAACAGCTGAGAAATTGCTGAATAAATTGTAGATATATGAACTCACAATGTGTCGCAGATTGGCTACTTTCCGCAGCACCAGTGTGCAACTAAGTATAACTCTAACCCTGACTCTTGAACGCAACCTTTAAATGTCTAAACACACACACACACACACACACACACACACACACACACACACACACACACACACACACACACACACACACACACACACACACACACACACACACACACACACACACACACACACACACACACACACACACACACACACACCCACCAACAAGGACCGATGTACAACAAGAACTAATGCAGGCCTACAACCAAACAATAACAACAGATCTGCAAGCTAACAAGAACACATTGAAAACTGCTATTTTCACTACTTCTGTGCCACACGTGTATGACAAAATAGTGCATTAATTCACACAAATAAATACATTGAGTTGTAATTTTTTTATTTCTTTGGGCTATTCAAAACTAGCAGATCTACAAGCTCATAGCGCGGAGCTTGTAGATCTGCTAGTTTTTTTGGAAAAATCGTGGGTCTTTGAATATAATATATATTTTAAAGCGAACATTTGTAACTTTGCTTCTGGGGATTCTACAAATGTCTTCTAATCCTAACTAATGTTCCTATAATATCAGTGGTTCTCAAAAATGATATGTATTTGGCTGTGGACCCCCATCTCAAAATATTTTGTTCCAGGGACCCCCCAGAAGCAAACATTTGAGTTAAAAATGTTCGCTTAAAAAAAAAGAAAATACATTCAAAGATTTGCACACATTTTCACGATTTTTCTAAAATAGTGAAATATCTACAAGCTCGTAGATCTGCTATTTTTTGAATAGCCCAAAAAATATTAAAATGACAGAGATGCGTTACCGGATTGAATGGGTTAAAAAAACACAGAACAAATAAAGCAGTCAGAGGGTGTTTACATCCTCCTCGCGGGCAGAGCGGGGCCCAGAGAGGCGACACAGGGTTAATCCGCACGCTGAAAGACCAAAGGACGGCCGCAGTAACATGTCATCACCACAGATCACACACCATGAAATAAGAACATTATCTGGGGCCTGCGCCAGGAAATTGCCTGCATGCAGCGGAGCTGGGATTGTACTTGGGGAGTACAATTTTGAGGCTACTTTTACTTTTACTTGATTATTTCAGGTTTTTTTCTGTGCTTTATATCCACCTTATTCCATAGCCTTCTCCAGGGCGCCGCCATTGTCTCTTACAGGGGGCGCTATTGAGTTTTTCTCTGTGTGCATGCTGCTTCATTCAATATCTGTTCGCTTCCTAGTAGGCTACTGCAGGTGTAATGCAGGTAATCGGTGCGTTGCCAGATTTTCGCAAGAGAAATAAGCGGAGGGGTCTATGAAAACAAGCCCAAAAGGGGCAACAAGCTCACTGTCACATGACGACACGTTGTGAGCTTGTAGATCTGCTATTTAAAAAATTGGGGGAAAAAGTAAAACATTTTGAATATTTTTGAAACATTTTAACAGCACAAATCTTGTATGGGGGTCCTTGGCACCACATATTTTCAGATGGGGGTCTGCGATTCTGCGGACAAATACATATTAATCTGGGGGTCCTTGACATGAAAAGATGTGGGAACCACTGGTTTAAAACACATTAGAAAGCAAGCCCAATTAAGCAACTACACTTACAAAAAAGCCCCAAATTGCTCATTATAAGCAGACATGGCAACACTGGTAAACAGGAAAATCAATGATATGGGGCTCCCCACTTCCCTACTCCCCTACCTGGCCCCTACCCAAGAGGAAAATAGCAAGAGTTTCATTCTCCGGTTTACTTCCCGTTTCTGCGTGACGTAGGTGGACGCCTTTTTAGGAGACAGGAAGCAAGTTGGAGTCTGATTGATTCCAATGGAAGAGTGAACGTGAACACAGCTTCTGAACCATTCTTTAGCTCCATGGTCACTGAACTAAATATTGGACCCGATCGTCACAAGACACACAATATGCACGATTTTCATACTAAAATGGCTTTTTTTTTTGACACAAATTAGGAGAAAATCTACTTTGTTATCCACCTTTCTCTATCCCAGCAACACACTCTCGCGAGATCTGGGAAGATATCTGAAGGGTCCATCTCGGTCCATCTGCAGTCTGACGGACGAGACATAGAGGGCTCTGTCCCTTATATTATATTGTATTATTATATTAGATTTGAACTCTATGCTCTGTCCCCATAAGATGTTCTAAAAACTGATAAACTGAGATTCTAGGCTATATGTGAATGTAGTAGGCCTACGTGAAATCATTATGGACATTTCAGAAATTAAATAAAAAGTGTGTTCCAATGCTCAATAATATCATTTTCCATTATTAACTGTCTTGGTTGATGGGGTATGATTTGGGAATCATGACATTTTGCTAAACATTCATGCTAAACACATTGTAGTCTATAGTGGTAAAATATATACCTTATAAATAAAAGGACCTGTTACAATGTTGAGCAGAAACAGGAGCACATCTAGCAGAAGATAAGACTGAATAATATGTGTGAGTTTGTGGTGGGATTTTTTGGGGTTTCTTTAAAATCATCTTTGTCAATAACAGTGCACTTTCAAACATGTAAAGCATTTATTTTCTTTAATGAATCAAATACACAAATGCACATCCACATGACGTTGTCAGCCAGGGAGAGGGGAGAGGGAGGGTGGTGGGATGGTCGGAGGAGAAGACAACCACGCCTACTTAGGAGACCATTTGTAGGATTTGTGTACTACTTCGCCTCTAGTGGCTCCAATGGAGAATGTGTATCTTTCTATATTAAAAATCTTTGCCCCTACGCCCACTGTGGGCGTAACCAGGAATAAGGTGAATACTTCTATTCCACTCATAGACTGTAAACAATATGGACGAAGGGATCGCTGACGTCACCCATTGGTTTCTACAGACCTCGTTTGAAGACACTTTTTCCAGTGAATTCAAATCCACCGTCTTGGAATTTCCCGGTCCCGACAAGCAACTGCTATTGGCTGGAAGGGCGGTGAGGGCGGGTCTACGCTCAGTAGAGCCAGTAAAATCTTGAAGGAAGAATAGCTTGAATGTATATATTTTTAAAGCGAACATTTTTAACTCAAATCTTTGCTTCTGGGGGTCCCTGGAACAACATATTTTGAGATGGGGGTCGGCGGCCAAATCATTGTGGGGGTCCTTGACATGGAAAAGTTTGAGAACCACTGATTATAGAAACATACGTTTTTCAAAACACTTTAGGATTCAGAAGACATTTGTAGAATCCCCCAGAAGCAAAGATTTGAGTTACAAATGTTACATTTTCACGATTTTTCTAAAATAGCACTCTGTGCCCCGCAATGAGCTTGTATATCTGCTATTTTTGAATAGCCAAAGACATCTAAAAATGACTCAGATTCTTTCCCGGTCTAATTGGCTTCATATCCAGTGGAGCTTCCTTGCCACCTGATTCCACTACATCAGAGAAATATTGTACTGTTTTACTGAACTACGTTTATTGACAGCTTTATAACCACCACACACATGAAGGACCCTCACAAAGTACACACTATCTTTCTGTCCTCTCTGAATCAGGGTGGTAATAGTTACTAGTTACTTTCTGTCCTCTCTGAATCAGGGTGGTAATAGTTACTAGTTACTTTATGTCCTCTCTGAATCAGGGTGGTAATAGTTACTAGTTACTTTATGTCCTCTCTGAATCAGGGTGGTAATAGTTACTAGTTACTTTATGTCCTCTCTGAATCAGGGTGGTAATAGTTACTAGTTACTTTCTGTCCTCTCTGAATCAGGGTGGTTATAGTTACTAGTTACTTTCTGTCCTCTCTGAATCAGGGTGGTAATAGTTACTAGTTACTTTCTGTCCTCTCTGAATCAGGGTGGTAATAGTTACTAGTTACTTTATGTCCTCTCTGAATCAGGGTGGTAATAGTTACTAGTTACTTTCTGTCCTCTCTGAATCAGGGTGGTAATAGTTACTAGTTACTTTATGTCCTCTCTGAATCAGGGTGGTAATAGTTACTAGTTACTTTCTGTCCTCTCTGAATCAGGGTGGTTATAGTTACTAGTTACTTTCTGTCCTCTCTGAATCAGGGTGGTAATAGTTACTAGTTACTTTTTCCGATTTTTTTTTTCATTTATTTTATTTTATTTTCTTATTGTATTTAATTTAATCATTAATTTAATCATTTTACAAAAAAAATATCAAAAATAAATGAAAAAAGTAATTGAAAAAACACGGTCCCCTCGCGTATTAGGAGGGCAGGGTGAGTCACCAGAACCAAGGACGGGTGTTTTTGATGAATCTAACATGTTTAAGTTACAATGGGTTCGTATAGGAAGGGGTCTGATAAAATGAATATCAAATATCTAAATACTGAATCGAGAAATTTAAAAACTGTCTTGGGGGCTCGCAAAGGCCTGAGTAGACGATAAAATGACCAAAAGTTTTTTTGAAAGTGAAATATCCCTTTAAGTAAAGTACTCAAGTAAATCGTTGCTGTCGGGCAGAAACATCTCATCTCCATTTTTTTACTTTTCGTGAATTAATGACCTACTTGATCATAATAGTATCAGTTTTGGACATATGCGGTTTCCACCCGACAGAGACGATGTGTACTTTGTTAACGTCCACCCATACGTTACAGCCTACATACATGGAAACATATTGACAGTTGTGTCCTTAATGGGCCTGTTTTGAAGTGTTTTACAGTAAGGTGTGTGTGTGTGTGTGTGTGTGTGTGTGTGTGTGTGTGTGTGTGTGTGTGTGTGTGTGTGTGTGTGTGTGTGTGTGTGTGTGTAATGATACGCCAGGGACGTGGTGTCGTGGTCCAGTCTTATCTTATCAGATCAGAGGGTTCGTTGGGAGATAAAAAGTCAGTTCAATATTTCCCTCCAGAGGGGGTCTCGGGTTACAATGGCCTCGGAAACCGCAAGGTCATCGCACCATGTCCCTCAAGTCTTTATCAAGTCACTCCTGAGGATTACACTCGATATCTGCAGATATTAAAGACGTGTGTGTGTGTGTGAGTGAGTTTCCTCTATTTCTACGAGATCTGCTGTGAGAACTGTCTTTTAAAGGTAGGGTAAGTGATTTTCTTTTGTTAAAGTAAGTGTTAATAGTACTCAATTTGGAAGTGATGACACAAAATAAATGAACAGAAAACTACATTTGGAACTGGAACACTATAAAATGTAAGCTGATAAATGGAAACCTGACTGGCTGAAATTGGCCACCCCACCTGAACATTTATGTTCTGTTTATTAAAGAGCTGGAGAGCCTACTCTGTGTGGAGTTTACATGTTCTCCCCGTGTGCCCTAGGGTAGTTAATACCCTCACAAAAACATGTAGTAATCTTGGTCGCTATACCGCCTCCCCCATGACAGCCGGGGCGCCTGATGGAGGGGAAGGGAACTGGGAATAACGTGTTCCTTCCACGCGCTACGTCCTACCAGGGAAACTCCCCCCCTGTCAGGTGACAAGAAGGTCAGTTGGCTCTCATGCATTGAAGGAGGCATGAGCTCGGCCCTGGGCTCCCTAGGCTGGTATGGGGGGCGGGGGGTAGCGCCCAGGATCACTTAGATCATTGGCACCGGGTGAAAAGGGTTACAAAATCGTGGGATAAATTCAAAAAATAAATAAAGAGCTGGAGAAGACAGGGAGACCCCCTGTTACTGAACAAACACTCTATAGTCTAACAATGATTACCAATATGATCAGAATATAGAGTTTTAACCTTTTAACACAAAACGTTTTGTTTTAACCAAACAAATATCACTTACCCTACCTTTAAACTCTCTAGCCTTAGTGAAACGGGCCTGAGTTGCAACTTTACTTGGCACGCTCTTTTCTCCCTCTACACCACAGCTCTTTGCCAAAACAACGAGCTCACAACGTGACACGTTGTGAACTTGTAGATCTGCTATGTTTGGCGAATGTTCTGCCCAGGAACAGGGATTCTGAGGTTTAAGTGGTTATCGATATGTTTAACCCATTAAGACCGGGAACGCATTTGTGTGTCATTTTTAGATTTATTTGGCTATTCAAAGCAGACATTTTTTGAATCAAGCTCAAGCTCGTAGCGTGGCACTGAGTGCCGCACTACGAGCTTGAAGATCTGCTATTCTTTTGAAAAATCGTGAAAATGTGTGCAAATCTTTGAATATAATATATTCAAATCTTTGCTCCTGGGGATTATACAAATGTCTTCTAATCCTAACAGTTTAAGATTTGAGTTACAAATGTTCCCTTTAAAAAATATAGATACATTCAAATATTGGCACAAATTTTCACGATTTTTCTAAAAATAGCCAAATAAATCTTAAAATGACACACAAATGCGTCCCCGGTTTTAAAGGGTTAAAAATAAATACATGAAAATAAAGTTGTTTGACAAATGAAAGCCAGGGGGGGGGGGTTATTTCTGTTGCAATGGTCTTGTTTATTTAGCCGTTGCCTTGCCTATGGTCGTAATAAAGGCTCAGAATGCAGTTATAGGCTCTTCACAGAAGATGCTGCTACACTGTAAAAAAAAAAAAAAACCTCAGTGTTCATTCAATCCAGAGTTACAATTGGATAAATGAAAACAGTGAGGGATTTTTAAAAAACATTTTTTTACGGTGTATACTTCACTAAAATGTGAAAACAAAAGCAGAGAGAATTGAACAGTTTAAAATAAAATAAAAAACAAATGAAAACAAAACAGATCCCTCATGGAAGCGGCCTGTTAACGGTGTACACACAATCGGGTGTCCATATGCACGGAACTATCTTCAGTATTCATTTAACACACTGGGTTGAACCATTTTTTTGGGTCGCGGAGACCATTTTTATGGGTCGCTACTCCCTCTATTTTTTGTATCCTGTTTTTTTTTGTAATTATTATTTCAAAAGATTTTCAAAAATGTCAACATAAAAAAACCATTACTTTTTCAAAATAATTTAATTAATTAAATACAAAAAATAAAAAAACGTTTTTTAAAAGTAGTGAAAATAGCAGATCTACAAGCTCGCAACGCATTGTTGAGCTTGTAGATTGGCTATTTTCACTAGATTGGGGCCCAGGGACACAAATTTCTCCTTTGGGTCCCGAGCTAAAAAGCTTTAGGGACCACAGGGTTAAAGTAACACTGAGGTGTTTGCTGTGTGATATTATTGAATGGTTTATCATCTCTATAAATGACCAGTTTATCAATACTTTATCATCTCTATAAATGACCAGGTTATCAATACTTTATCATCTCTATAAATGACCAGGTTATCAATACTTTATCATCTCTATAAATGACCAGGTTATCAATACTTTGTCATCTCTATAAATGACCATGTTATCAATACTTTATCATCTCTATAAATGACCAGGTTATCAATACTTTATCATCTCTATAAATGACCAGGTTATCAATACTTTGTCATCTCTATAAATGACCAGGTTATCAATACTTTGTCATCTCTATTAATGACCAGGTTATCAATACTTTATCATCTCTATAAATGACCAGGTTATCAATACTTTATCATCTCTATAAATGACCAGGTTATCAATACTTTGTCATCTCTATTAATGACCAGGTTATCAATACTTTATCATCTCTATAAATGACCAGGTTATCAATACTTTATCATCTCTATAAATGACCAGGTTATCAATACTTTGTCATCTCTATTAATGACCAGGTTATCAATACTTTATCATCTCTATAAATGACCAGGTTATCAATACTTTGTCATCTCTATTAATGACCAGGTTATCAATACTTTATCATCTCTATAAATGACCAGGTTATCCATTCTTTGTCCTTTATAAAACTAAAACCATTCACATCTACATTATGAGTGCTGGCCTTAGCGTAATACACGGGAGAAATGAAATATAATGATATATTTATGGGAAATCAGTATGAATGAATTTAGAGAACACACCAAGTTATTCTGGGGAGGTAGTTATTCAATGGCATAAATATATAAAATATGACTTTTCATTAATAGTGAAATCCATAAAAAAAAAATAAAGGAAAATAAGTGGACACATCCAAAAAAATATTAAGTTGATTTGAATTTGTAAAGATATAATTAATCTATTAAACGATTTCCAGTATTGTCCCGTTTTTTTGTTTTTTTTACAAACTGATGAAATAGTAATTTGCATATCCTTGCTGTCGGGAAGAAACCTCTTGTCTCCATATTTTGACTTTTTGTGTTTTTTTTTGGTAAATGAACGCCCCACAAAAGTAGCAGATCGCCGGTGGATTTGGTACTTTTGCCGTTTTTGAAAAATAACAGTTTTGAACATTTGAGGTTTCCACCCTGACAGAGACGCTATGTTTTCCCCTGAAAAAATAAGCGATACAGTGAATCCTCAATAAAAATAATCAGGGTTCGATTTGCAAAAAAAATAATCTTGGGGGGAAGAGGGGGGGGGGGGGGCATTTTGTTAACCACTTAAGCCCTATAAACGTCCTTGTATGACAAATGATCACAAACGACCAAACAAGCTCACAACGTACAGTATGGCGACGTTGTGAGCTTGTACATTTTGCTAGTTAATTCCTTATTCTAATCAATTCTTTTTTCTTTTTTTGACACATTTGGCCAAAACAGGGATGAAACAGGGTTAATGTGGTCAACATACATTTGACATTAAATTGTAAGAATTGTGATATTATCAAACATAACTATCAGACATATCAGACCCCAGAGGGAAAATACATGTATTTCATTCAGTCAGACCAGAAGCAGAGATAAAACGTATCCCCACCGGACATTCAAACTCATTCATTGAATGACCAGAGGGGGGGAGGGGGGGGGGATATCAAAAGCAAAGGCATGGATACCCCCCCCCCCCTCCCCCCTACAGCAAATGGAACGCAGACTCTAATCAACATCATTTAAACTTGTTAGTTACACGTGAAACACGTCATTAAGTTAAAAAAAATACATCCAAATGCAAATATACAAAACCTGTTTCTTGATGCCAAACGGAATGTATTTACCTATAAAACAAATCATCAACGTGAAAACTAAAACATAAAATATATAAACTATATAAAACCAAAAACAGAGAACTCTGTGTTTACAATAAAACAATAACCTGACACCCCTCGTCTCAAAGAGGGGTTTCCATGGTTATGGAACAAGGACGTCCGTCCCCATTGGTCCAAGTGTTCAAGCAGACGTTCTAAAAAAAAAAAAAAACGCCCCTCGCACCCGATTGGTCGGCGGCACGGGGTAGGAGCCTGACGAGCCAATGGGGCGCGGCCGCGCGGCGCCCGCTCAGAGGAGCGAGACGAATCCCGCCGACTAGCTAGCCCCGCCGTCTGATCCCACAACCCACACAGCCTCATTCATACACAGCAGATCTACAAGCCCCACACAGCCTCATTCATACTTCCAGTCTGGCGTACCCGAACATAGCAGATCTACAAGCCTGCGGCGCGTCGCGGAAGCGACGCGCCGCAGGCTTGTAGATCTGCTGTGTTCGGGCCGCCAGACACTGTCGTACGATAAAGTATAAATGGAGCTTAAGCTCCTCTCTTTCTCTCACCTGCTCCTCTGTGGGTAAAGTTTTTTTCAGTTTTTTATATAAAGGCTTACTGTCTTCTCTGCTCCAGTTTAATCCTGTTTCTGGACAGCCATACCCCCCCCCCCCTCCCCCCAGCCAGGGTCCAGGAAGACTGTAGATTCTGGTCCAAACCAGTCCGGTTCAAACCAGTACAACCAGTATGAGCCCAGTAGAGGGCGTCACAGCACTGTCGGTCCAGGAACCGTTCGTTCCCACCAGGGTTCCTTTTTTTCCCCTTTTATCCCAGGATTATTTCCAGTTCAATCCTCATATTTCTTTAATGATTTTTTTTTTTTTTGGTCCCACTTTGGATTGAAATGGAAATAAAGACAAGAAAATGAAATGGAATTAAAAAAGGTCTCTGTGTGGATTGAAACAGAAGTTCCTGTGTGAGTCCAATTGTGTCTTTATCCACTGCTCGCTTACAGGAAAGGTGCTCGGAGAGTGTGTCTGTGTGTGTGTGTGTGTGTGTGTGTGTGTGTGTCTGTGCGCGCGCGCCTGCGTGAATACGTGTGTTTTGGCGAGTGAGTCTGGATAAATATCAACAGAGTTTTTTGCCTTCCGGGACACAAGGCCACAGAGCGACTCACAACATCCTCTTGACTCGTATTCTAGTGTTTCCTCTCTCTCTCTCCTGTCTGTCTGTCTGTCTGTCTGTCTGTCTGTCTGTCTGTCTGTCTGTCTGTCTGTCTGTCTGTCTGTCTGTCTGTCTGTCTGTCTGTGTCTGTCTGTGTCTGTCTGTCTGTCTGTCTGTGTCTGTCTGTCTGTCTGTCTGTGTCTGTCTGTCTGTGTCTGTCTGTGTCTGTCTGTCTGTGTCTGTCTGTCTGTGTCTGTCTGTCTGTGTCTGTCTGTCTGTCTGTGTCTGTCTGTCTGTGTCTGTCTGTCTGTGTCTGTCTGTCTGTGTCTGTCTGTCTGTCTGTCTGTCTGTCTGTGTCTGTCTGTGTCTGTCTGTGTCTGTCTGTCTGTCTGTCTGTCTGTCTGTCTGTCTGTCTGTCTGTCTGTCTGTCTGTCTGTCTGTCTGTCTGTCTGTGTCTCTCTCTCTCTCTCTCTCTCTCTCTCTCTCTCTCTCTCTCTCTCTCTCTCTCTCTCTCTCTCTCTCTCTCTCTCTCTCTCTCTCTCTCTCTCTCTCTCTCTCTCTCTCTCTCTCTCTCTCTCTCTCTCTCTCTCTCTCTCTCTCTAATTTGAAGGACCCCCAGTTTGACATGCGTCAGGCCACGGACCCCCATTTCATAAACAAATCTGTCTTAATTCAACTCTGAGAGTGTACAAAATGGAACCAAATGGACCTGAAAGGGTCCATTTGGTTCCATTTTGTACGCTCTCAGAGTTACAGCCCCGTAAGGGTCCATTCGGTTCCTAACTATCATTCATTTAGCTGGGGACCCCCAGGAACCCCCTCAAGGACCCCTGGGGGAGGAGGGGGTCCACGGACCACACCACGTTGAGAAGCAGTGCTCTGAAGCGCTCAGTCTTGAGGGTCATCTCTTCAGAGAGGGTTTGTAGATCTAAAAGGATCAGGTGGGGTCACCGGGAAGACGAGGACAGCGAGGAAACCCAATCCACCGGATTCCTGAGGAATGACAACACACAAGGATATCTGATTCACAACACACACACACACACATTCCACAAGTATACACATGTACACACATGTACACACACTGCACACCCTCCTCAGCGGCACTGCTCTCTAGTGTACTTTGATGTACTTACTGTATTATCATGTATTAACCCATTCAGACCAGGAACGCATCTGTGTCATTTTTAGATGTCTTTGGCTATTAAAAAAATAGCAGATCTACAAGCTCATAGCGCGGCGAGCTTGTAGATCTGCTATTTTTTTCCTTGACATGAAAAAGTTTGAGAACCACTGATATATATAGCAACATAAGTAAGAAAAAAAAAACTGTTAGGATTTAGAAGACATTTGTAGAATCCCCCCAGAAGCAAAGATTTGAGTAAAATTTTCAAAAATAGCAGAGCTACAAGCTCATAGTACGGCACTCGGTGCCACACTATAAGCTTGCAGATCTGCTATTTTTTGAATAGCCCAAAGAAATCTTAAAATACAGACAGAGATGCGTTCCCGGTCTTGAGGGATTAATATCAATGCTTGAGACGGTAGCTGTTGAGTGAGGTTTAGCGCACAATGCATTTTCACACAATGAATCAAGAGTCAATACTTTTTCAAGACTTGGATGAGTCTGTGATGTGAATAGCATCATTGTCAGAGTGTAAAGTAACCCTGTGAAGAGCTGCACTAGATACTCCTCTAGCCTTACGAGACCATTGGATTAAACGCTTGTATTTATAACTGTTCCAAATGGCCCGTCTAACATGTTCGTTTTGGACAGTTTTTAAAAACAATTCATGTTCCTTGTTGTATGTAATTGTATGTTTTTCTATGGACCATGAGTCTGCAATAAAGACATTCATTCATTAACCCTGTTTTATAGTTTGGTTATTAAAAATAGCTGATCTGCAAGCTTGTAGATCTGTTATTTTGGATTTTTTTTTCACAAATTTGGAATAATTAAAAAAAAATCTTGTATGAGGAACCCTGGCACACAATATTTTGTGGGGGTCCTTGACGCGAAAACGTTGCACTGTTGTATTACATATTGTAGTTCTATTGTAGTTATGGTACGTTGCAGTGTGTAGTGTATGTACTGTACTGTGTGAGATGCTTGACAGTGTGTTTGTTGATACACGCCAGTGTTGATTTTGTAGACTAAAACTGTGACGAAAAATGTTGGTCGACTACCTTTTTACACTGACTGAAAACTAAATATAAACTAAATAAAAACTAAATAAAAACTAAATAAAAACTAAGCTATGACGTCTAAAACTAAGACTAAATATATTGACAATTTCGTCAACAAATAAAAACTAGACATCTTATGTTTGGTTGCGCTCGTGTGTTGCACTCTGAAAATATCCGATCTACAAGCTCAGCGCGACGCGTTGTGAGCTTGTAGATCGGATATTTTTAACTTGCAACCAAGTGTAAAATCAGGCATTACGACGCCATCAAGGCACCGCGCCAAGATACATTTTAGTCGACTAAATCAACTGTAGATTTAGTCGACTAAAACTAGACAAAAAGTAAAACATTTCAGATGACTAAAATATGACTAAAACTGAATCTAAAATGTCAGTCAAAATGAACACTGATCCACACACAACAGACCTGAGCTCAGGGGTCAGAGGTCAGAGCGCAACGTTAGACCACCGCCACGAGGAGGAGGAAGAGGAGGAGGAGGAGCGGCGGGAGGAAGGTGAGACGTGACCTCAACGAACCCACACTGCTCCTAGACGCTGGAGTCACTGAGACACACACACACACACACACACACACACACACACACACACACACACACACACACACACACACACACACACACACACACACACACACACACACACACACACACACACACGCAGGGAGACAGACAGACAGACAGACAGACAGACACAAACACAGACAGACACACACCCAGACAGACAGACAGGTTGGTTGATAATCTGGAGTCGTTTGGAACAATGTGGTGAATAAGAACTTAAAGCCCTCCTCACCTTGTGTCTGTTTGAATTCCTCTGACGCTATGAAGCCAAACGAGAGAGAGAGAGAGAGAGAGAGAGAGAGAGAGAGAGAAACAGGGACAGAAAGGAAGAGAAAGAAGAAAGAAAGAAGAAAGAAAGAGCGAGAGAAAGTGAGAGAAAGAGAGGAATGGGACAAAAGTTGAGAGGAGAAGAAACAAGTTGCTGATTAGTCATTTTTGTGCTTTACTTTCCTCAAACAACTACAGCGCGAGCACACACACACACACACACACACACACACACACACACACACACACACACACACACACACACACACACACACACACACACACACACACACACACACACACACACACACACACACACACACACACACACACAGGTACACAGACGTGCACAATGAGAGAAACAGACAAACGAGCGGGGGAAGGTATTTACCATTACTCACAGCACAGACAACATGACAAATCACTGCTGACTGCCTGAGCGCAACCCCGAAATATGTCCCCCTATGCAAATTCATCCTAAAGGTCGGACAGAAAAAAAAGAAGTAGGAAAGAGAGACGGGGAGAGATAGTGTTATGTAAATGAGGAGGAGGAGGAGGAGGAATGATAGAGATTAGAGGAGGAGAAAAGAAAAGAAAAGGAGGGGGATAGAACAAAATAAAAAAATAAAAGGAGGCACAAAGTGGAGACGACAGGGTGAGACGAGGGAGTGGACAGAAGATGAAAGAGAGAGAGAGTTAGGAAGGAAGGAGAGGAAAAGGAGGCCAAAAAGAGATTGAAAGAAGGTCAGAGAGAGAGGGGGGGGGGGGGGGGATTGTGTCTGGGTGTCACTTTCTCAGCGGGTGGGGGGTGGGGGGCAGACTTAACCCATTAAGACCTGAGGCCGAAACTTTGGATGCCAAAAAACGCCACTTTTCAGGAAATGGGAAAAAATAATCTGTGTTCCAATGGATCCAATGTGGTTATTATTTAGTAACAAGCTCTAGTTAATGCGTGTTAATGTCTTTATGTTTTTAATGTTTTTTTTTTTTTGCTTTATCTTTTTTACTGCATGGTGTGTTTTTGATCCTCTGTGAAGCACTTAGAAACTTTGTTTGGAAAGGTGCTACATAAATAAAGCTTTATTATTATTTATTATTATTATTATTAATAATACTTTTCATTGATTCAACATGTAAATACCACAGACACACTTTCACTTCACAAATACTTAAAATAGCAAAAGATAGCTGATCTACAAGCTCACAACGTGCGGTAAGCTTGTAGATCAGCTATTTTTCCGGACTACTGCGTGACACTGCAGTGTGACGAAGTAGGGTGTTCACTTACGGGAAAGAATCAAACATAAAAAGTTGAAATATGGAGAGAGAGAGAGAGAGAGAGAGAGAGAGAGAGAGAGAGAGAGAGAGAGAGAGAGAGAGAGAGAGAGAGAGAGAGAGAGAGAGAGAGAGAGAGAGAGAGATTGAAGATGTGGAAAAGGACAAAAAAGGAGGGGTGGAGACTGGAGAGGATCAATGAAAAGGTGAGGACTAAAACAAGTAAAACAGAAAGACAGTAAGAAAGGTAGAGAGACAGAGACAGACAGACAGACAGACAGACAGACAGACAGACAGAATGAGGGAGAACAGCACAGAGGTACAGTAAAACAACGTAGGCTAAAAGAAAGTAACAAAAAAGTCCTGGGGATGTGTTTCCATTGTGGTCCTATGTATTCAATTCACCAACAGAGCATAGAATTTTAACACATTAATACAGGGGTCTTCAACAGGGGGTGCGGGACCCCTAGGGGGTCCTCAGAGTTACTACAAGGGGTCCGCCAAATCTTTGTGTGATATGATTATTTTTTTACATTAACCACTTGAACCCTAGCATCCCTTTTCTGAGGAGAACAGATCTACAAGGTCACAACGCCGTGAGCTTGTAGATCGGCTGAGTTATACTGTAGGTGTAGAGGGGAAAAAGGGCAGAAAAGGTGAGAAAATCTGAAACACAACTTTACACAATATAGAGGGGGTCCCTGCTTCATCTCTCTCTCAGCTAGGGGGTCCTTGGCCTGAAAACGTTGAAGACCCCTGCATTAATACATGTCATCAACAAATACAAACAGCTATATTTACAGAGGAGAAAAAAGAAAATTGGCGACACCTCGTCAAGGGGATTTAATATCTACCTCCAATTCAGGTGCTTTTTCAGGCCCGTTTTGAAAGAAGCCAGTGTTACACATCCTTTAATGCAGGGGTGGGCAGCATTTATTTCCAGAGGGCCATACTGACTTTGATACAGTGAGTGAGGGGCCACACATTGTACAATTGAATTAAAACTTGAAACACATAGTGCTGAAGTTAAAACTGCATGAATTCGGTAGACATGCCAGACTATCCTTAGAATAAAGCCCTTGCTTTCACAACAAGAATTTTCAGTTACAAAATGATGATCTTTTATTTATTTATGTTTTACAACTGTACTGTACTCTGTGCTCTGTTACAATGAAAAGATGACTTACATAAAACAATCCACGTCAATGCCGTATCAACTTTTAAATGAGCCTATACATTTAGACAGGATCTTATCTTAACTGATATGCACCACTTCAAAGGTCACTGATGAAAACACATTGCATTATGTTATAGATATGGACTCAAGGCAGAATGTTTCACTGTTAGATTATAGACATAAAACATTTGAGTACATATGGATGGAAGAATACAGCTATGTATTCAAATGGTAAATATTATTACTATTAATTGGAGTCGAGTTAAAGTAATTTGTTCCAAAAACATTAATATATGGCAGCCTTTTAGAATGTCGATTTTTTGTTTTTCTTTGAGGACTTGGCGGGCCGGATTGAGATGGTTAGGGTCGGGTCCGGCCCTCGGGCCGTATGTTGCCCATGTGTGCTTTAGTGGATGGTGTCAGGGTATTCCATATTAGGATGGGCAGAGTAGCAGAATAAATATTTGTCCACGTTTGTGCTAAATGTGGGTGGTACCAGATCGTAGGCACTCCCTCAGGTGTTGTGGCGGTGGGTGTCACTATCTTTGGAGAAGTAGTTAGACAGGTATGAGCCCTGATCCTACTGAGTATCTTATAAACAAATCCTACTGATATTTGCTCAACCCTGTCTTCATCCCGTCTACATCGTGACAAGCCAAACCTCTACCAACGTTTAATGATGCTTTAAGCTCTTTTCTCTCACACACACACACACACACACACACACACACACACACACACACACACACACACACACACACACACACACACACACACACACACACACACACACACACACACACACACACACACACACACACACAACACACACACACACACACAACTGATTTACATAACGTTTTAATTGACTGAGCTGCTGTGGAGAGAAATAAGGCCAAGTCCGTTTGTCTGTCTGTCATTCTGTGTGTGTGTGTGTGTCTGTGTGTGTGTGTGTGTGTGTGTGTGTGTGTGTGTGTGTGTGTGTGTGTGTGTGTGTGTGTGTGTGTGTGTGTGTGTGTGAGAGTGAGAGAGAGAGTTGTCTGTCTATCTGCCTGCAAGTAAGTAAGTACGTGCACATGTGTGCGTGTGTTTGCGTGTGTGTTGACTGTGTGTCTGTCCTTCTGTCTGTCATTCTGTATGTGCGTGTGTGTCTGTCCATCAGTCAGTCAGTCAGTCAGTCAGTCAGTCAGTCAGTACTGTGAGTGTCTGGGCGTTCAGACACAGTGATGCATATGACATCAATAACTAACTGCCTCTCATGTTCCCTTACGGCTAACAGCCGTCTCTCTGCTAACCAACCGGCAAATTGCATGCTAGGCTGCAGCCTTCGCACGCGTGTGTGTGTGTGTGTGTGTGTGTGTGTGCACGCCTAGGCGTATGAAAAATCGCTGCCAACATGACATAATTACACTTGAGATACTTGTGTTTAACACACACGCACACGCACGTACACATGTGTGTGCTGAAGTGATAATGAGTTGAGGTGAAACATTGTATTAATTTAATTCAACCTGTAAAATGTTCTGCTATGGAAACGTGTTAAAATGAATATCATTGACGTCAGGCAAATAACCTTGTATCTCCATAGTTCAACTTTTTTTTTTATGTTGTTCTTTTTCCTACATTAATGCCCCACTTCATCAAGCAAGAGTGTCGCACACAAGTAGTGAAAATAGCCGATCTACAAGCTCACAACGTTGTGAGCTTGTAGATCGGCTATTTTCACTATGTTATATTCTTTTTTTTTAAATAGTATGTGCAAAGTAACGGTTTGCATATACACGTTTTTCACCCGACGGCGGCGATTATGAAAATGTATTAATCAAAGTCATTCTGCTTTCGTGTCATAATTGAGTGGATAAAATATTAAAAAAAATGTAGGTAATTCATAGAACATAATTATAGAAACATGACGCTATTTTACAATCAGAATAAAACAATGACCTCAATATGTGAAATGAAGTGTTATAGTCACTAAACCAACTTGGATCATCTGTTTTATTTTTTATTATTGTTTTATAATTTTAGATTTCATTTTTTTTAATGATTACATTAAAATTTATCATTTTTTAATGTCATTATTATGTATTAAACATTTTACAAAACAATACCACATAAAGTCCTATGCGACAAATAGTATTTTTTTGTAGTAATAATATCAATAGTACGACAAATAGTAATTTTAGCAATTTGTGAACATGTTCTTGTTTGAATAAATAAACAAACAAAAGAACTCTTTGAAAAAATATTTGTATAAATTTTTTTTCCAGAATGTATAACTTTGTTTTGGAGGGGGGGGGTGAAGATTTTGCTCCGACATAGAGATGTCAGAGTTAATGCAATGAATTAAGACGGTGATGATTCAGTGTGCGGTTAAAATACTGTGGACCAACACACTACCTCTGTTGTCCAATGAATAGTCTCGCATAGCCAGACGACTGTTCCACTGGCACTATAGACCGCCGAAGTCTGACGTCATTTACACATCCTTTGTTTGTCTACCTGGTTCGCAGTTTTCCACCCCCGTTCTGAATCCCATAGACGTATTGAATATCGCGTCAAATAAGAACTGTGTTCCAAAAATAAACACATGACCCCGGCGTGTTGACTCTTATGGATATGAAGCATCAACTGAC
>NC_137605.1:4408581-4411196 GCF_963280865.1 Gymnoscopelus braueri
TATCTCCATATTCTAACTTTTTGTGTTTTTTCGTAAATTAACGCCCTACATAATCATATTACAGCGTCACACACAATTATTAAAAGTAGCAGATCTACAAGTTCGAACGTTTTGAGCTTGTAGATCTGAAGATTAAGATGCTTTTTGAATTTGAATCCTGATTGTGAAAAGTATCAGTGTTGGACATGTGAGGTTTCCACTCTGACAGAGAGGACATTCAGATTGTTATTTACAGAGATAGAAGGTATAAGATGTTTACCTGGTATCCATAGTTACCGTGCAGCACTACATTGTTTTCTTTGCATTCTATTTCTGTAAGCATTTACCATGTGTGTTAACTAGGGTTCATAGGGTTCTATTCACTCAACATTTACACAAACACTTTGTAAGTTGCTCTGGAAAAAAAATACATTTGATTTAAATGCCTAAACTTTTATCTCTGGGACCCAAATCTGACCCAACTGATATGAATTTGGCCGCGGACCCCCATCTCAAAATATGTTGTTCCAGGGACCCCCCAGAAACACCGATCGGAGTGAAAAATGTTCGCTTTAAAGCATATATATAGGCTATATTCAAAGGTTTGCACAAATTTTTCATGATTTTTCAAAGAAAATTGCAGATCTACAAGTTCATAGCCACACTATGAACTTGTATATCTGCTATTTTTGTAATATTATTACTAGACCAACTGGAAAACTGGGAGGGACATTCTGGCACGGTACTTAACTGGTTTGAATCATACTTAAAGGACAGGGACTACTTTGTGTTTATAGGTAATTATATATAACAGATATAAATGACATGAAGAGTTCCCCAAGGCTCCATGCCGGGGGCCTCTTCTGTTCAACATCTATAAAGTATGCTTCTACTGGCTCAGATTACGGAAAACAACACGACTTGTTACTATAAGTGACAACTATTATTTTCTTAGTGATGATTACATCGATTCACTTTTTTGCTTAATCAAATAATCGAGAAACACATTTTGTCTTATTTTTTTTATATCATCAAATTAATGTGGAAAAACAAGAACAGATTTGTTTAGAATTGAATAAATCGATAAACTGCTTAAGCCCTATTTCAAACATTGTCATTCAACGGTTCTGTAGATAAATAAAAAAAATAGCCAATCTACAAGCTCACAACGTGTCACATTGTGAGGTGTGTAGATCTGCAATTTCTTTGTATTTTTTTAAACGTAAAAAATGTATAAATCTAAATCGATGTTGATTTAGGATAGGATAAGTGATATTTGTTTTTTGTTTTTTGTTAAAAGGTTAAAGCTCTATTCTGATAGTAATCATTGCTATAGAGTGTTTGTTCAGTAACAGGAGTCCCTCCGTCTCTTTAATAAACAAAAGATACATTTTCAGGTGGGTTGCCAATTTTCGGCCAATCAGGAAAGAGTAGAGTACCCATTTATCCACGTCAATAATGTATACGGTAGTGTTCCAGTTCTTTGTGTCATCACTTCCAATTTCACTTGTTTAATCTGTTTAACCAGTGTGACTTCTCTCTCCTTATTGGATAAAATTGGTATCCTGACCTCAACATTTATTTTGTTTAACAAAGAGCTGGAGAGACATGGAGACCCCTGTTACTGAACAAACACTCTATAGCAGTAAAGTACCATCAGAATATAGAGCTATTTAACACTTATGCTAACCAAAAAATATCACTTACCCTACCTTTAACTGTTTTGCCGTTAGTGCAGTGTAGATTATTTTTTTTTTTTTTTTACTTGTATGCTTGATTTTACACTTGGTTGCATGTTGAAAATAGCAGATCTACAAGCTGCGACGCGTTGTGAGCTTGTAGATCGGCTATTTTCAGAGCGCGCAACACCTGAGCGCAACCAAACATAAAATGACTTGTCTTTTAGTTCTACTGGATCTCTTCTCCACTCGTCCCTCACTGACATTTTAGTCTAGTTTTTATTTGTCAATATATTTAGTCTTAGTTTTAGTCATCATAGCTTAGTTTTTATTCAGTTTTTATTCAGTTTTTATTCAGTTTTTATTCAGTTTTTATTCAGTTTTTATTTAGTTTTCGTCAGTGAAAAAAGGTAATCGACAACATCTTTCGTCATAATTTTAGTCGACGAAATCAACACTGCGTTAGTGTTGCATGTCAGCCGTGAGCCGTCTACCAAACAATCCCCCATGAGGTGGGCCTGGCGGGCCCATGAGGTGGGCCTGGTGGGCCCCATGAGGTGGGCCTGGTGGGCCTGGTGGGCCCCATGAGGTGGGCCTGGTGGGCCCCATGAGGTGGGCCTGCAGTGGAGTCTAATAAAAGTACATTTCAAAAGCCCGCATTAATCCATTAGACCGGGAACACATCTGTGTCATTTTAAGATTGCTTTGGCTATTCAAAAATAGCAGATCTACAAGCTCAAGCTCATGAGCTTGAGCTTGTAGATCTGCTATTTTTGAAACATCTTGTGCAAATCTATGAAAAACAATTTAACTCCAAAAAAAAGGGGGTTCCAGGGGGTCCTGGAACGACATATTTTGAGATGGGGGTCCGCGGGCCAAATACATATAATCGTGGGGGTCCTTGACATGGAATAAGTTGGAGCACCACTGATACAGCAAACTAAATAAATGATACTA
>NC_137605.1:4411396-4441192 GCF_963280865.1 Gymnoscopelus braueri
ACACACACATACATACACACACACACACGCACACACACACAGATTCCCACAGTGACTGGGCTGTATTGCTAAAAAGAACAGGCAAGCCAGTGAAGCGAAAGACTAACATTACTGTCCATTACACCAGGAGAGAGAGAGAGGGGGGGGGGGGGCGAGAGAGAGAGAAGCAAGCGAGATATAGGGAGAGAGAGAGATACCAGCTGGTCTCTCTCACACACACACACACACACACACACACACACACACACACACACACACACACACACACACACACACACACACACACACACACACACACACACACACACACACAATATGGACGAAGAGAGCCGTCACGTGACCCATTGGTTTCTACAGACCCGTTTTGAAGCCACTCTTTAAGCTAATTCAAATAGTATTATTACTATTAATAATACTACTATATAGTATATAATAATAATAATAATAATAATAATAATATAATTCTACTGGCTGGAAGGGCAGTGAGGGCGTGTCTTCACTCAGTAGAGCCAGTAGAAGCCCTTATAGGAGCACACCCTACTTTATCATCAATTTAAAACATGTATGGGACCATTATTTACTAAAACAAATATCATGGTGATTGAAAGAAGACTTTGAATTTGCGACTGAAAGCATAAAGTATTTATGACAATGATTTTTTTTCTTCTATAAGAAAACCCTTTTTCACTCTGTGCCAATTATCTAAGTGATCCTGGGCGCTACACTCCCCCCGCCAGCCTAGGGAGTACACACACACACACACCGTCGTTCTGTGGCCCGTTGTGAGCTTGTAAATCTGCTATTTTTGGCACAAGACCAAGTATTTCACGCTGTTTCACAAATCCAGATTGGGACCTGGCCTGATAGAAAAAAAAGAAAAGTTTTCCAGGTTTTTATTCTTTAATCCCAGTGAGGGTTTTACACTGCACTGAGAAAGAGCAGGCTGTGTTCACTTTGGCATCAGGGAGTCTCACTTCTTTCTGCACCGTTACAAATATCTGGATTGGAGAGGTTTTTCTTTGAGAAGAAATAAATCACATCTACGCCGACTTTATCCATGTCCCTGATCCTCACAAACGGTGTGGAGAAATGTCAATGTAAAGTATTACACTACTTTATATTAAAGGTGGAATGAAGCTCTACAGCAGTATATTCTCATAGTAATCACGTGTGTTTGTTCAGTAACATGGGGTCTCTTTAACTCTGTAGTTAACAGAAGATACATTTTCACTTTAGGTCAGGATACCAATCCCACATCTATTATCAGAGTGTGTGTGTGTGTGTGTGTGTGTGTGTGTGTGTGTGTGTGTGTGTGTGTGTGTGTGTGTGTGTGTGTGTGTGTGTGTGTGTGTGTGTGTGTGTATTCATGTTTGGACTGCAGGTAGTCCAATTGCCTCCAAACTCGTCACCACTATTGCGAAGGATTCTGACCTTTGCAACCGCTACCTTTCCCACTTTTTTTCTCCTTTCCACCCCTTTTTCACCTCAATTTACTTTTCACACTTTCACTACGCGTATAGAATTTGTACGCATATAGCTCAGTTGGTAGAGCACTCGACCTTTGAACCACAAGGCTCTGGGTTCGATCCTAGGGCACGGCTAACTCAGTGTATGAGTAGCTAGCTTGGGTATAGGCCTGACTGAGTTGCGCGGCAAGTACTGGGAGCTGATGGTAGGTATTGCATTGTAAAGTAACTAGGTACATTTACTCAAGTACTGTACATAAGCACAATTTTGAGGTACTTTTACTTTACTGGATTATATCAAATTTTCTGTACGTTTACTTCTACTCCACTACAAATATTGTACTTTTACTCCACTACAATTTTTTGAGAACTAGAGTTACTAGTTACTTTGTAGTGTTTGATTATTATTACAAAACATACATTAACCTCTTCAGCCCTATATATATTTCAGCCATTTGAAAATAGCCGATCCACAAGCTCACAATGCGTGGCGGTGCGCCAGCCAACGCTCTACAGAGGGAGGTTAGTTAACCAGGACTGAGCTGCTGCCAGCCTGGGACCTTTACTCACCCAGACAGAGTAGCAGAATGGAGATACTGGCATCATGCCAGTATCCCCCCCCCCCCCCACTTTGTGTGTGACTATTGGTGAGCGATGCACTACAGTTGATTGACTATTGTTCAAGTTGGGTGGGTGACCCCCTAGCTGAGAGAGAGATGAAGCAGGGACCCCCTCTATATTGTATACCATTTTTTCCCTTCTCTACACCACACCTCTTTGCCAAAAATAGCCGATCTACAAGCTCACAACGCCTCGCGTTGTGAGCTTGTAGATCGGCTATTTTGTTGGTTAATGTAAAAGTGGTTAATGTAAAAAAAAAAAAATCCTATCGCATGAAGATTTGGCGGACCCCCCTTTAGTAACTCTGAGGACCCCCCTGTTGAAGACCTCTGGTATAGATACAGTAGCAAGTAGAATTTGCATTGTATCAGTGAGAAGAAGAACACAGAACAATATACAAATGCAAGCAAGAGCAAAAACTAGTTTCAACATATCACACACAAAAAAAAACAATAGCTCACAGCATAAAAACACGGGTATTGCATAGACACAAGTACGTAAATGGGATTGCAATTATTCCTCCAGAAAATGCTATAGTCTTTTTTTTTTATGCCTTTTACCCTCAATTGATGTGATACATACGGGTAGTGAGACCACTGCACTATAGGGCTGGTGAATTAATATTCGAATATTCCTCAAATATGGGGAAAACTATGTATATTTGAATATGAAAATTAATATTCAAACACAAAAAAAAACGTATTATTATTAATTTTTTTTATGTTTATTTTGACAGGGACAATACAAAAAACGATGTATCAAGTTATAAAAACAAACAAAATATATGTTTTATTGGATCCGAGCACTCGATACATAGTTTTTTTGTATTGTTTGTCAAAAAAGAAAATAGAGATTTTTTTTTATTTTTTTTAATAAGAAAAATAGAAAAATTCCGCCGAATCCTATTGGTTCACCGATCTGTCCGTCAGCCCCGGCCCTGCCCCGCCCCCCCCCCTCCCCAATGTGTAGCATTGAGAGCCCTGACGTCACAACATTTGGAGCGACGCCCACTGCACTCTGGTTGGTTGGGGAAAATGAAACACTTCCTATGCCCGGAACATCAACCGGTCGGCTTTTATTTTTTAGCAAAACTAAGCCTGGAGATCGAGGCTACTGCACTATGCACTATGGCAGGGGTCTTCAACAGGGGGTCCGGGACCCCTCAGGGGGTCCTCAGAGTTACTATAGGGGGTCCGCGAAATCTTTGTGTGAGAGGATGTTTTTTCTTTTTTACATTAACCACTTGAACCCTAGCATCCCTATTCTGAGGGGAACATTAGCAGATCTTGTAGATCTGCTATTTTTGGCAAAGAGGTATAGGTGTAGTCTCTACACCTATACCTCTTTGCCAAAAATAGCAGATTCAAAAATAGCAGATTCAATTACAGTGTAGATTTCCCTCTACACTGTAGAGGGGAAAAAAATAGGAAAAAAATCTGAAACACAATTTTATACAATATAGAGGGGGTCCCTGCTTCATTTCTCTCTCAGCTAGGGGGTCCTTGGGCTGAAAACGTTGAAGAACCCTGCCCTATAGGGGAAGCTGGATAGTGCGCTGATGGCCATGCTATGAATGAATGAATGAATGATAACTCAGCTTTATGAAGAAAATAACTTTACAAAATGAGGACCTTCAGTGAAAGAGTTTTACATTATTGCCTCCAGACAAGATGTTTTTTTTAAACTGTGACATAGCGTTTCAGTAAGTCGAGTTTGGATGTCAACGTGTTCAAAAATAAGAGCATGACAGCAACTAAGTATTGCTTTATACGTAGGTAGAGATTTTGTGCAATTTATTGTAAGATGAGCTGAATCCAGCGTCATTTTATTAATAGCGTTGTATTGTATTTGATGTTTATATTTGCGTTATCGCTAATATTTGTACTAATCTCTGTATCGTGTCTTCTGCTCTGCTTTGGCAATACATGTTTCTCCTCTGTCATGGCAATAAAGCTTTGAACTTGAGAGTTACAGAGAGGAAGAGAGAGAGAGACAGAGGATATGAGAGAGAGAGAGAGAGAGAGAGAGAGAGAGGGGGCGAGAAAGGGAGGGAGAAGAGAGAGAGCAAAAGAGAGCGAGAGTGAAGGTGAGAGAGAGAGAGAGAGAGAGAGAGAGAGAGAGAGAGAGAGAGAGAGAGAGATGGTTCTATACAAAGCCTTAATGCTTCAGAACTCTTCAATCCAATTAGTTTGTAAATCCAGCGAACAGCAAGGGACTGTGTGTAAAATGCTCCATAAAGTGAGTCAGTATAATAGCTCAGTTATCAGCAGGAAACATGTGTATATCCTTAGCAATAAAAAAACAATTAGAATATCTAGGGACAGTGGTTCACAACATGTGGGTCGGGGCCCATTGGTGGACCGTGAGGATATTTTACATATCATTGGAAAAAACACTATTTTTAACTATTTTAACGCCCTACTACATCATAATAATAAAGTGTCACACAAAAGCATCAAAAGAGGAGAGACAGACAGTAGGACAGCTGAGAGAAAGACAGTGTAGGAGAGACAGACAGTAGGACAGCTGAGAGACAGACAGTGTAGGAGAGACAGACAGTAGGACAGCTGAGAGACAGACAGTGTAGGAGAGACAGACAGTAGGACAGCTGAGAGACAGACAGTGTGTAGGAGAGACAGACAGTAGGACAGCTGAGAGAGAGACAGTGTAGGAGAGACAGACAGTAGGACAGCTGAGAGAAAGACAGTGTAGGAGAGACAGACAGTAGGACAGCTGAGAGACAGACGGTGTAGGAGAGACAGACAGTAGGACAGCTGAGAGACAGACAGTGTAGGAGAGACAGACAGTAGGACAGTTTAGAGACAGACAGTGTAGGAGAGACAGACAGTAGGACAGCTGAGAGACAGACAGTGTAGGAGAGACAGACAGTAGGACAGCTGAGAGACAGACAGTGTAGGAGAGACAGACAGTAGGACAGCTGAGAGACAGACAGTGTAGGAGAGACAGACAGTAGCACAGCAGAGAGGGAGACAGTGTAGGAGAGACAGACAGTAGGACAGCTGAGAGAGAGACAGTGTAGGAGAGACAGACAGTAGCACAGCAGAGAGGGAGACAGTGTAGGAGAGACAGACAGTAGCACAGCAGAGAGGGAGACAGTGTAGGAAAGACAGACAGTAGGAAAGCTGAAAGGGAGACAGATGCGTGATTATGAATCCCACCAACGTTATAGGATATAGACCCGCCTTACCTGTCTGATTGGCTCCCTGGCAGGCATAGTTTAATGAGGTTAGGGTTAGGTTTAGGCATAGTTGCAAAAACGAGAACTGTCATTCACAGCGACTACTGACCAATCACAGCGGGTCTTGCCTAGAACTGCGGTGGGGTCCATAATAACGCGAGACAGACAGTAGGACAGCTGAGAGAGAGTGTGATAACAGGAAGTAGATGTGAGGAGGAAGTGACTCACTTGTCTCACTGCAGACGGTGACTCTAAGCTTCATGCAGGGCGTGCGAGAACCTTCATCTATAGGCAGAGCTGGAGAGAGAGAGAGAGAGAGATTTGTGTTAAAAAAAAAATCTAAATTATTAAAACATTTTCAAACACTTTCATGATTTTTCAAAACAAATTCAAAAATAGCAGACGTCCAAGCTCGCACGGTGCTGCACAAAGTGACGCGCTGTGAGCTTGCATATCTGCTATCTTTTGAATAGCCAACGCTAAAATCTAAAAATGACAAAACAGATGCTTCCCCGATTTTAATGGGTTAAATAAATTTAAAAAATGTGTTGCTATTTGTCCCAATGGTTTCATACCAAGCCAAAGCAAAACACAGAAATATTGCTGCCATTTGTTCCACGAGTGTATCCCAAGCTAACCTTTCCTTCGTCGATGTGTATACATAACTATTTCTGACAGCAAAGGCACAATTCTTAAGGCTTTGTAAAATAGTTTTCTCTAAATTGCAATAGAACCCAGCTCCGTTTACACATTTCTCTATTCACATTTAACTGTACACACATATTGTTTTGTTTTCATTGTTTTGATCCATCTTTTGCTTTGGCGATGCAAATTCATGTTTTCTCATGCCAATAAAGACCATTCCAATTGAATATGTCTGTGTGTGTGTGTGTGTGTGTGTGTGTGTGTGTGTGTGTGTGTGTGTGTGTGTGTGTGTGTGTGTGTGTGTGTGTGTGTGTGTGTGTGTGTGTGTGTGTGTGTGCGTGCGTGTGTGGGTCTGTGTGTGTGTGTGTGTGTGTGTGTGTGTGCGCGTGTGTGTGTGTGTGTGAGATGGGTTCAGGGGGTACAACGGTATTTTGGCAGTGTGGTGGGGGCGGGGCAGTGTGGTAGGGGCGGGGCATTGTGGTGGGGGCGGGGGGGAGATTAAAGAAATCACAAAAGGGTGAAAGTGACAAAAAAATAAAATGTAAGTCTACAGCTTGAAATGACCAGAGACACAGACAGAGAAAGACAGATAGAGAGGGAGGGAGGGACTTGGACCATGTACTGAAGGTATGGGGGTTGGACCATGTCCTGAAGGTATGGGGGGTGTCGTGCCCTTGATTGCCGTTTGATGTTCGCACATCAGCATGAACCTAAACATAATCCCTGTCAGGATGTCAGCCTGCATCCTGTTTGCCTGTTCTGCAGACAGACAGACAGACAGACAGACAGACAGACAGACAGACAGGCATGCTGTGCTGTATATGGAGAATAAACAACATGAAATAGTTTAGGTGTTCTCATGTGACATGACTTCCATTTGCGTGCTCTATTAAGTTATTTTTAACCTGAATCCAGGAATTCATTTTCTACTGAATCATCTTTTTTTCCCCCCTTCATGTTGTGTTGTTCATTCAGGTCATTTCAATTCACTGGTGTTTTCTTCTCCCCTTGCTGCAAGTTTCTCTATTCGCCGTACAACAAAGTGTAAGTATATGTTATGTGGTTAACTCAGCAACACTTGTTGCATTTCCTGATTATCCCCACCAGGCCGGAAGGGCTAAGGCAAGGGATTATGTTTTCACTCCTGTGTGCCTAGTGAGTCTGTCCGTCTATCTGTAAACAGCTAATCTCAGGCAATGTTCCAAATGGCCTGTTATAGCGCCACCATGAGGCTGATATCAATCGTTTCTACACTGCTACAGATTTTGTCCCATTGATAGTATCTCTGTTGTCATGTGATCAAGATGCATCTGTCAGATCTTTCATATTCCATTCTGAATGGCTATGATTGGCTTTCAAGGTTTGCAGAAGGGGCCAGTTTTGCCAACGATACCACAAATCATGAAACTTTGCATGCACACTCCCAGTAGGCCAAGGAAGAACCACCACCCTAGATGTTTCAAATATGCCTTTAGGTGGGGCTATAACAGGCCGCAACACAGCCCTGGGTAGGCAACCTGGCCTGCCGGGGATCAGTGCTCCACACTTTTCTAGTTTTTAGTTAGTTAGTTTATTTATTTCGGTCATGATTTTTTTTAGTTTTTAGTTTTGCTCTTGGTTTCGTTGCTTTATTTTGATACTGTTTTCCTTTTCAACTTTTCTTTGTGTTGTCTTTGTCATGTTTATTTTGCAATTTTAACAGGCACATTAGGTCAACCGTTTATAAATAAATATCGACTTTGAAGACAGAGCCGTCTTTGTCACAATCGCCTGTTATTTTGTCACATGTAATTGTGTCTGTCTTTGTGCCGGCAGCAGGTCATGGATGACACACACACACACTCACACTATATTTCAGACCTGTGGGAAACATTGTAATACTATTGTACCGTCTCTCTGCTGGCTGCCTCGATACACACATACACACACACACACATACAATGTCAGCATGGGAGAGAGCACACAGACACACACACGCACCCACACTTGTTTTACTATACATGTGAGGACATCAACGTTTTAGGAGGCCGATTTTCTCTAAAAAGAATGTTTAAGCATAAAACGATAATTTCCTTGTTAGGACCAGAAAAGTTGTCTTCACCATGTCTATTTCTCACATTGTACTATACTAGTGGGGACATTTAGTCCTCACAAGTACGCGCACGCACGCACGCACGCACACACACGTTATGCTTGCATGGGAGAGAGAGCAGGCTCTAACAGTCACACACACATTGTGTGTGACAGGACTGTTCTGGGAACTGTAACAATAGTGTTCTCCTCTCTGTGGCACAGCCTGGCAGCACTGTGTGTGTGTGTGTGTAACATTGTTACCTTGTTCTATTCACCACATCAGTAATTTATGTAAAGATTCTTTCTTTTGCTCCTTCAGTCTCTCTCTCTCTCTCTCTCTCTCTCTCTCTCTCTCTCTCTCTCTCTCTCTCTCTCTCTCTCTCTCTCTCTCTCTCTCTCTCTCTCTCTCTCTCTCTCTCTCTCTCTCTCTCTCTCTCTCTCTCTCTCTCTCTCTCTCTCTCTCTCTCTCTCTCTCTCTCTCTCTCTCTCTCTCTCTCTCTCTCTCTCTCTCTCTCTCTCTCTCTCTCTCTCTCTCTCTCTCTCTCTCATTTATTTCAAAGATTTTATTCACATGAAAGTTTATAGAACAATTTCTTGCCAAAGCATCAAAGTAACGTATTGACCAAATATTTGTTTCTTAAAGGACCACTTCACCCATTTTCAACCTATCTTCATAATAATTGGTCCTCACTAATGCTCATTATAGTCCATGAGCCAGACAAGATTTCATTATCGAAAGAGTGGGCAAAACCAAACCTATATTAAATTGTTCATAGGGTCAATACGAGTAAATAAATATATGATAACCTTTCCACAGGAGCAGCTTTTTCATGGTTATCACACATTTTGTTATTTTCCCCATACGTACATGACAGGTGAAAAAATGACAACATTTTAAAAAGAGTTATCATAATGAAACTTCCTGAGTTGATTACTTACATGAAGACAATGATTTATCGTATTACAAGTTTTCTGAAATTGTATATTTAAATATGCAAATTAGGCATTAGGAAAATATGCCTGAATTTGCATAACTTTCCAGAATCAACATTGGAACATTGGACAAAGCCAGAGTCAACATTCATTTTGTTAAGATGTTGGAGTCAAAGGTTTTTAACAAGCGAATATTCAATATCTGGCTCAATTTTGGGGCTCTGGCTCATGGACTAAATGCCTAATTTGCATATCTAAATATACAATTTCAGAAAACTTGTAATACGATAAATCATTGTCTTCTTGTAAGTAATCAACTAGGGAAGTTTCATTATGATAACTCTTTTTTAAATGTTGAAATTTTTTCACCTGTCATGTACGTATGGGGAAAATAAGGTGTGATAACTATGAAAAAGCTGCTCCTGTGGAAAGGTTATCATATATTTATTTACTCGTATTGACCCTATGGACAATTTAATATAGGTTTGGTTTTGCCCACTCTTTCGATAATCATTGCTCAATTTTGGGGCTCTGGCTCATGGACTATTATAACATGGCACCATTTTTGTCTACTCAGTCTGTGTCTCAGAGGAGGGCTGTGGACAGTTCAGAAACCCGTCTACCAGTGACATCATCGATGGGGAATCCAAGCTGATAGAGACTGCAGCCTTTCTATTCCTGTAGCATGTTATAATAGAAGCCATTGTTCTCACATTAATAATGACTTTAATTAATAATTAACAGTAATAATAAAAAAATCACACCCTGTGTGAAGTGGGCGGTGTCTTGCTAGCTAATCACAATACTGAATGGAGTCAACCAATCATGTACAAAAAATAAATACATTTATTGAAACACTCTTTATGATGGAAGAAACCATAACTTTAAAAAAAAAAAAAAAATGTTTTTTTTTAAGTTATGGTTTCTTATATAGGGCTATGCACATGTGTCATGTGACACTGGCCAATCACAGTCCTGAATAGACTGTGATTGGCCAATCACGGTGCAGTTTTTTTTTTGGCCAATCACAGCGCAGGATTTATCAAATATCCAAACCTCACTTATAGGGGCGGTTTCACCGCCCAAAAAGGGAAATGTTGTTAGAGATGACCAACCATGCCTAACACTGATGTCACTGGTAGGCAGGTTTCTGAACTGTCATCTGGGGGTCCCTGGAACAAAATATTTTGAGATGGGGGTCGGCGGCCGAATTCATGTCATTTGAAAGAGTTTGAGAACAGCTGTTATAGCATTTGAAGACAAAAGACATTTGTAGAATCGGCCTCAGGTCCTAATGGGTTAAAGATACTATGTGTCAAGATAATAATTTGTAGGGGTCCAACAGTTAATCAAACTAATGACTATTAACACATTGAATGCCAAAAACGGTCCGGACCGTTTTTGAGGGTCCAAACGAGAAGTGCCGAAAACGGTCCGGACCGTTTTTGACCCAATTCTATTTTTATACATGTGGGCCACGTGGGGCGCTAAAACGAAACTTTGACATCACCCAAGGAGTTTCTGAGAAGAAGAGGCTGGATCTGGCTCCATGTCAAAAATCCTTCCGGTCGGCGTTTTCAATGTTATCTCCTTGACTAAAAGCTTAATATCTCCATTTCTTTTTAACGTGGTGGAAACGAGCCGTTTTCGATCGGCGATCACGCTGCAATGGAGGGTCGCGTTGGAAATATTATTGTTCCAGGCGTTAGTCGGGACCCTCCGCCGTCTCGCACCCACGCTTTGTTTACATGCACTTCCGCGTCTGGGCTTCTCACAGCACGAAACGTATAACGCAAGTGGATGGAAGAAATGCAGGCACTCAACGTATAATATTTTAATAAACCTCTGGCACCCAATGTGTTAACTAAATAATATTAAAAATAATCAACAATTGAATAAAATAATCGATTAATAATCAAGCAACATTTTGAGTATGTCATTATAGGCGTGAAGATAAAAAAAAAATGCCGAAACATTTTAAATATTGTGGAAATAGCCGATGTACGTGTTGTGAGAAGTAGATCTGCTGTTTTCACTATGGAATATTCCTCTCTCCTTCTCTCTCTCCTCCTCTCTCTCCTTCTCTCTCTCCACTCCCCCACAGCTTTTTGAAAATAACAGGAGAAGAAAGTGTTATCTGATTTCACGGCCACTAAAATCATGCCCTCCTTTTATCTTCTCTCTCTCTGTTTCTCCATCACTTTTCTCTCCTCCAGTGGTTTGAAAAAGAGAGAGAGAGAGAGAGAGAGAGAGAGAGAGAGAGAGAGAGAGAGAGAGAGAGAGAGAGAGAGAGAGAGAGCGAGAGAGAGAGAGGCTTGCGGGGGGGAAAAGGGGGAGGCCAGATTGTGTTTAGATGCTAACAGTTTTTATTCATCTCCTCCTCACAGGTGTGTGTATGTGTGTGTGTGTGTGTGTGTGTGTGTGTGTGTGTGTGTGTGTGTGTGTGTGTGTGTGTGTGTGTGTGTGTGTGTGTGTGTGTGTGTGTGTGTGCGTGCGCGCGTGCGTGCGTGTGCTTGCGCGTGAGTGTGCATCCGAATCACAGTCTGTGTTAATGCCTCAGTACATTTTATAAACAAAAGCAAGTTGTGTTGTTGTTTTATTTCTCTCTACAACCGACAAACCAAAGTGAGATGAATGCACATTAACTTTGCCTTAACACCCCCCCCTCCCTCTAAAGTCAAGTCAAGTATATTTTATTTTAGTGCAAAATCAAAGGAGAAGTTACCCAAAGGCACTTCATAACACTGTTTAAGTCATCTATCAAACCTAATCCAGCTTTGTGAAATACTTTAAAGACACAGACTAAATCACGGGTTCCTTTACATTTTCAAGTGACCCCCCATAACTCTGAGAGCGTACGAGCGTCCATTTGGTTCCATGTGCACGCTCTCAGAGTTACAGACCTGTAAGGGTCCATTAGGAAACCCCTCAAGGACCCCTGAGGGTCCCTGGACACCACTTTAAGAACCATTGGATCGCATGGCTGTGTGTTTTACATTTCACACATGTGTGATTACATTAGGTCACCAACTGTGACCGCAAAGTCTTCGGTCTTACTGAGGTTTACTTTAGACCAGGGGTCTTCAACCATTTCAGGCCAAGGACCCCTTAGCTGAGAGAGAGAGATGAAGCAGGGACCCCCACTATATTGTATAAAATGTATTAGTGGTGTCATTCATTCATAAACTCACAGCTGTAGTAGTAGTAGTGGTGTCATTCATTTATTCATAAACTCACAGCTGTAGTAGTAGTGGTGTCATTCATTCATTCATAAACTCACAGCTGTAGTAGTAGTTAGGGGTGTCGGAAAAAATCGATTCGAATACGAATCGCGATTCTACTGTTGGACGATTCAGAATCGATTCTCATTTTAAAAAAAACGATTTTCAAAAAAGAAATAAAAAAAATATATATATATTTTTTTTTAGAGGATCTTGGATTTACCTTTGTGTGTTTACATTATTATCAGTTGATAAAATGATAAAAAGATCCTGAAATCCTATGTTTTGAATCAAGAATCATTTTGAATCGAGAATCGTTTTGAATCGAGAATCGTTTTAATCGGAAAAAAATCGCTTTTGAATCGAGAATCGTTAGTTTTGAAAAAATCGATAAAAATCGGAATCGTGACCCCAAGAATCGGAATCGAATCGATTTGTGAGATAGCAGACGATTCACAGCGTGGTGTCATTCATTCATTCATAAACTCACAGCTGTAGTAGTAGTGGTGTCATTCATTCATTCATAAACTCACAGCTGTAGTAGTAGTGGTGTCATTCATTCATTCATTCATAAACTCACAGCTGTAGTAGTAGTGGTGTCATTCATTCATTCATAAACTCACAGCTGTAGTAGTAGTGGTGTCATTCATTCATTCATTCATAAACTCACAGCTGTAGTAGTAGTGTTGTCATTCATTCATTCATTCATAAACTCACAGCTGTAGTAGTAGTGTTGTCATTCATTCATTCATAAACTCACAGCTGTAGTAGTAGTGGTGTCATTCATTCATTCATTCATAAACTCACAGCTGTAGTAGTAGTGTTGTCATTCATTCATTCATAAACTCACAGCTGTAGTAGTAGTGGTGTCATTCATTCATTCATAAACTCACAGCTGTAGTAGTAGTGGTGTCATTCATTCATTCATAAACTCACAGCTGTAGTAGTAGTGGTGTCATTCATTCATTCATAAACTCACAGCTGTAGTAGTAGTGGTGTCATTCATTCATTCATAAACTCACAGCTGTAGTAGTAGTGGTGTCATTCATTCATTCATTCATTCATTCATAAACTCACAGCTGTAGTAGTAGTGGTGTCATTCATTCATTCATAAACTCACAGCTGTAGTAGTAGTGGTGTCATTCATTCATTCATAAACTCACAGCTGTAGTAGTAGTAGTGTCATTCATTCATTCATTCATAAACTCACAGCTGTAGTAGTAGTGGTGTCATTCATTCATTCATAAACTCACAGCTGTAGTAGTAGTGTTGTCATTCATTCATTCATAAACTCACAGCTGTAGTAGTAGTGGTGTCATTCATTCATTCATAAACTCACAGCTGTAGTAGTAGTGGTGTCATTCATTCATTCATTCATAAACTCACAGCTGTAGTAGTAGTGTTGTCATTCATTCATTCATTCATAAACTCACAGCTGTAGTAGTAGTGTTGTCATTCATTCATTCATAAACTCACAGCTGTAGTAGTAGTGGTGTCATTCATTCATTCATTCATAAACTCACAGCTGTAGTAGTAGTGGTGTCATTCATTCATTCATAAACTCACAGCTGTAGTAGTAGTGTTGTCATTCATTCATTCATTCATAAACTCACAGCTGTAGTAGTAGTGGTGTCATTCATTCATTCATTCATTCATAAACTCACAGCTGTAGTAGTAGTGTTGTCATTCATTCATTCATTCATAAACTCACAGCTGTAGTAGTAGTGTTGTCCGGGCAGGAACTCAAAGCCCAGACTGAAGGGAGTGAACCTCTGGATCTTCTCCGAGAAGCGGACGGGGCCGAAGGGCGCGTGGGGGGCGTTGCACTCCCACCTCTTGATGGCGCCGGTGGTCTCCACGCAGCCCCGGAAGGCCCGCTCCGCCACCAGGTACAGCGCCATGCTCTCAGGACCCCCTGGCGGCGGCGATGGCGGCGACGGGTGGGCGCTGACGCCGGGGTAGTGGGGACAGAAGATGTCCAGGTAGTCGTTGAGGTTCACCTGGATGGACAGCAGCTCTCCTCCTGTTAACCTGGAACACATGAGAGACACGAGAGAGAGGACATGAGACACAGTGTTAACCCATTAAGCCCTGAGGTTCCCATTCTACAAAATGTCTTCTAAATCCTAACAGTTTTCTGATTTTTTTTTTTTTACTATATCAGTGGTTCTCAAAGTTTTTCATGTCAAGGACCTCCAAAATGATATTTGGCCGCCGACCTCCATCTGAAAATATTTTGATCCAGGGACCCCCAGAAGCATGTTAATATTTGTGTTACAAATGTTTGCTTAAAAATATGTATATTCAAAGATTTGCCAAAAATGTCACAAATTTAAAAAATGATTGCAGATCTACAAGCTGGTATAATTATCTGCTATTTTTTAATAGCGAGTTTATAAAATAATGGTTAAAGTGGTTACAAAGATGCGTTCACGGTTTTAATTTACAGTACAGCATCAAAACAGGAACATGTCAGGTGTAATTTGTACCAAAAAGGAATACAATGGTTTCAGCAACAGATCTGTATGATCCATGACAGAGACAGATCACACATGAGATTAAAAAGAGAGACGAAACGAGATGATAAGAGATGATATCAGACAGAGGACCCATACGAGATATTAGAGGTGAGAGAGAGAGAGAGAGAGAGAGAGAGAGAGAGAGAGGGGTGAGAAATGAAGGTAATGACAGGTATCCCATAATGCCTTTGTGCAGGGAGACGTGTGTGGACACACAGGAGACAGACACTTCATCAACACCACACACACACACACACAGACACACATACACGCGCACACACACGCACACGCACTATGGAGCTCGATTAAAGTCATTACTACAAACAAACTCCTCGACTCCGTGTATATTAACACGTGATCCCGTGACCGCGTGGCCATGCACGCGCTCACGCGCGCGCGCATGACCGCGCCGTGTTCTCGCGTCACCCTATTAACTCAATGGGGAAACTACACGGCACGTTCATGCGGTCAGTGACGCGCTGCGCGCACCAGATACGCATCGGCCAGTGTTTTGACACTGTTGGGGCAGTGTGTGTGTGTTGTGTCTCGCATGGCCGTGTCATGTAATTTCCCATTGGCTTAAAGTGGTGACACATGCGTGCGTTCTTGGCTGCGCAAACATAGCCAGCAGATGCTCCATTAGAGTCAGCTCTCCAATAAATGTACACGTGAACATGTAATGGCACACGAGAACATGTAAAGTTGATGCGTGGCGTGTAACCTTCAAACGAAAACGCGTACCTTTAGACCTTCACGTGTAATTTCATTGGAGAGGTGACACAAACCGAGCATCTAGCCACTTTAAGTCGGTGTTTAGCACTCAGTGACGCACGCACGCTCGTGTGAAGTACTTTGTGCAGTTTCGCTTGTTGTTCCCTCAAGATCCTTATACTCACCTTTACGCACGGTGGATTTACTTGGATTATGCGATACAATAGCCTGTGCGACAGTGTGCGTCCATCCTATTCTTTATTATGGTGAACGAATTGATGCTATTATTATAATACTAATAATTATTATTATCGTTTTGTCCTTGTTGGTGTACAGTTGGTTCTGGTTGCAATGGATACAGTACTGTCGGGCCGGGCGCGCAACGGCGCAGAATGGCAACATCAGGCTCTCTCTCTCTCTCTCTCTCTCTCTCTCTCTCTCTGCTAATTCTCAACGACAATCTGTGATTCTAATTTTCCTATGATCACCAGAAGTGAGAGTGTCAATTCCTTGATCAAATATGGTTTTATTCAAAGGAAATCAAAGGCTACAGCTTATGGAGCCAACATCGGTATAGTGTCCACTCCAAGCGTCTCAGAAAGATTTTTCACCGCAACATGATTCCATTGCTCAGGAAATAAACAACGGATCACAATAATAACATTCCCTATAATCAGTAACATGTAGGTGATACCTATGTCTATCAAATATGGTTTTATTGAAAGGCAATCAAAGGCTAGATCAAGCTTAGAAAGCAAACATCGGGTAATATCCGACACTACGGCGGTTCCTCGGTGCGGCTGCAGAGTGAGACTATAGGACACTCATTTATGACATTGTGTCACTCAACTCTTAGCAACAAAGTTTATTTTCATACAATAGGCCTATAGATTACATTTCAATATTAAAAGTAAATAGAAAAACAACACTTCTGGGTCCAATTAGTCTAGTTTTGTAATAGAGAGGAATGGTCACATATTCCCACCTATAAACATGTTTTTGCCCAATGCTGACAGCTGGTCAGCAGGTGGTTTCATGAATAGACAATATTTTGGACCAATTAGAAATATATATATATTTGCAAAAGCAGTGTTGGGTAACTAGTAAAGGTATTAAATTGGTTGTCAGTGGCTGGCAGCGCAGTGTGCACTGCACATCTAATCGCAAAAACCCGACGCTTATTTTGTCTTGATCAACAGCGATCGGCTTGTAGATCTGTCTGTCTGTCTGTCTGTCTGTCTGTCTGTCTGTCTGTCTGTCTATCTATCTGTCAATTAATCTATCATCTGTCACAAGGATTTTCAGCCCAAGGACCCCCTAGCTGAGAGAGAGATGAAGCAGGGACCCCCTCTATATTGTATATTTTTTTCCCTCCACCATGCCAAAAATAGCCGATCTACAAGCTCACAAGGCCTCAGCCGCGCACCAAACCGAACCGCGAGCCGTGCACCAAACCGAGCCGCGATCCGCGCAGCAAAGTGAGCCGCGAGCGCACACCAAACCGCGAGCAGCAAAGTGAGCCGCGAGAAGCGCACCAAACCGACCCGCGAGCCGAAACACCGACGCGCGACACGTCGTTTTCAGATCGTTATTTTCGGTGCGACACAAGCATAAATCATTTGAAGGGAATCCCACTTTTTAAGAAGAAAACACCAGAGCAATAAATACTGCCGCAAACATCTACTTTTCTTAAACAAATATCTCTGCTCCGTTTACATTCTCTTCCACAAAGTGTTGTTGTTCTTTAGTTCCTATCTATCTCTGCTCCTATGAAGTGTACATTATCTTTTTCATATTATTATTATTAACTTTATATTGTAGTTTGTACCCTGTATTCTGAGTTTGTGACTACAACAAGTAGCAAAATAGAATGTACATTAGGACAGCGGTTCTCAACCTGTGGGTCAGGACCCCCAGGGGTTTCCCCACATGATTTGGGGGGGGGGGTCCCCAGATGACAGTGAAGTCACAATTTAAGGACTTTTAAGATATTTTTAATACCTCAAGAAAGAAAAGAAAAAAGACTATTACTGCATCCAAACTAATCAACAAACTATAGGCTACTATAAATACGGTCAAAATTGTGAAATAATATAAGAAAGAGGCGATCTACAAGCAAGGCATTGTGAGCTTGTAGATTAAAAAAAAAAAAACGACCTTGTAGATCTGCTATTTTGACTATGTATCTGTGGAACTGAGTTAAACTAAATTAAATGCCTCAACTCCTAATTCCAAGCGCTTCTCAGGGTGGGGGGTCCCCAGTTCAAATATGATTATTTTGGGGGGTCGCTGCCTGAAAAGATTGAGATCCACTGCATTAGGATATAATTTTTTACAGGAACTGTAAAAAAAAGAAAAAAGAACGAAAAGTATACACCAGAGGACTAATCTATCAGAATGATAAAGAGTAGGCCTACTTTATTCTCAAATTGAGTTCTGTCAGAGTGGCGGACTCACATGAAGTAGTATACGCATCAGTGGTGGAAAAAGTACTCAAATGTTTTACTTAAGAAAAAGTACCAATACTGCAATGTAGAAATAGGCCTATACTCTGTAACATGTAAAAGTCCAGAATTCAAATTTGAGTAAAAGTATCCTACAAAGTCCAAGTATTGGTATCAAAATGTGCTCAAAATACCAGTAAAAGTAGACTACTCGTTATGCAGAAGGTCCCATTTCACAAGTTTTCAAATGTATAAAAATCCTTTGAAAATAGCAGATCTACAAGCTCACACAATACAATTATGTATTTGATTTATTTGACGTATAAATAAAGGCTAAATTTACATCTTCTAAATGTAACATCAAACTACTTTTTACGAGTACTTTTACTTTTTAATTTAAGTACATTTTGATACCAATACTTTTGAGAGAGAGAGAGAGAGAGAGAGAGAGAGAGAGAGAGAGAGAGAGAGAGAGAGAGAGAGAGTCGTGCAGTTGCACGTAATGTGAAGCTGTTGCATTTGACCAATGAAATGAATGAATTCCTAATTTATGCAAGTGAAAACAGAACTACAAGCTCACAACACGTGTGGATGCAATGAGTTGTGAGTTTATAGATCAGATATTTTCAGCCCCACCTACCAGGTTTATTGACCAATCATACGTCCCAAGCGTAATTTATGGACGTAACATAATAGACAGACAGACAGACAGACAGACAGACAGACAGACAGACAGACAGATCGATCTACAAGCCGATCTAGGCTGCTTCATCGTTGCAGACGGCAGTGCTTTCTAAGGGCATAATATTGACAAACCCTTAAGACTGAGGCATTAGTGAAAGCAGCTAGGCTACCAGTTATTTGAAGATAATCTGAAGATATTAATCTGTTGTAGGCCATTTAAATTCTAGGCTACTGTGTGGAAATAACTGCAGTGTGTATTTATTTATGTAACGTAACAGCCAGGATGGGCAACCAAAACATTCTGGGCACTAGGGATAACTGGGCACCTTGGACGAGTGGGCATTAGGGACATGTGGGCATTTGGAAGAGTGGGCACTTAGGGTATATGAGTGGGCGCTGTGGAAATCTGGGCACCAGGAAGACTGGGCACCGGGAAAACTGGTGTTAATAATCATTGTTAATAAAGAATATCAATCTTCCGTCCGTCCGTCCGTCCAACCGACAGACAGACAGACAGACAGACAGACAGACAGACAGACAGACAGACAGACAGACAGACAGACAGACAGACAGACAGACAGACAGACAGACAGACAGACAGACAGACAGCTCTACAAGCCGATATACAAGCTCCATCGCCTCGCAGCGTGAGGCCTTGTGAGCTTGTAGATCGGCTATTTTTTGGCATGGTGGAGGGAAAAAAATATACAATATAGAGGGGGTCCCTGCTTCATCTCTCTCTCAGCTAGGGGGTCCTTGGGCTGAAAATCCTTGTGACAGATGATAGATTAATTGACAGATAGATAGACAGACAGACAGACAGACAGACAGACAGACAGACAGACAGACAGACAGACAGACAGACAGACAGACAGACAGATCTACAAGCCGATCGCTGTTGATCAAGACAAAATAAGCGTCGGGTTTTTGCGATTAGATGTGCAGTGCACACTGCGCTGCCAGCCACTGACAACCAATTTAATACCTTTACTAGTTACCCAACACTGCTTTTGCAAATATATATATATTTCTAATTGGTCCAAAATATTGTCTATTCATGAAACCACCTGCTGACCAGCTGTCAGCATTGGGCAAAAACATGTTTATAGGTGGGAATATGTGACCATTCCTCTCTATTACAAAACTAGACTAATTGGACCCAGAAGTGTTGTTTTTCTATTTACTTTTAATATTGAAATGTAATCTATAGGCCTATTGTATGAAAATAAACTTTGTTGCTAAGAGTTGAGTGACACAATGTCATAAATGAGTGTCCTATAGTCTCACTCTGCAGCCGCACCGAGGAACCGCCGTAGCGTCGGATATTACCCGATGTTTGCTTTCTAAGCTTGATCTAGCCTTTGATTGCCTTTCAATAAAACCATATTTGATAGACATAGGTATCACCTACATGTCACTGATTATAGGGAATGTTATATTATTGTGATCCGTTGTTTATTTCCTGAGCAATGGAATCATGTTGCGGTGAAAAATCTTTCTGAGACGCTTGGAGTGGACACTATACCGATGTTGGCTCCATAAGCTGTAGCCTTTGATTTCCTTTGAATAAAACCATATTTGATCAAGGAATTGACACTCTCACTTCTGGTGATCATAGGAAAATTAGAATCACAGATTGTCGTTGAGAATTAGCAGAGAGAGAGAGAGAGAGAGAGAGAGAGAGAGAGAGAGAGAGCGAGCCTGATGTTGCCATTCTGCGCCGTTGCGCGCCCGGCCCGACAGTACTGTATCCATTGCAACCAGAACCAACTGTACACCAACAAGGACAAAACGATAATAATAATTATTAGTATTATAATAATAGCATCAATTCGTTCACCATAATAAAGAATAGGATGGACGCACACTGTCGCACAGGCTATTGTATCGCATAATCCAAGTAAATCCACCGTGCGTAAATGTGAGTATAAGGATCTTGAGGGAACAACTTAGGATCTCGAGCGCTCAAGTTAATAAGACGTTAGAACGAGATAAGGATCTTGAGGGCACGACATAAGGATCTTGAGGGCACGAGATAAGGATCTTGAGGGCACGACATAAGGATCTTGAGGGCACGAGATAAGTATCTTGAGGGCACGACATAAGGATCTTGAGGGCACGAGATAAGGATCTTGAGGGCACGACATAAGGATCTTGAGGGCACGAGATAAGGATCTTGTTCCCACACTTTATTATGATGTGGGAACATCCTAGGATCTCGAGCGCACAACTTAGGATGTCTGCGCTCAAGATAGGATGTCGTGCGCTCAAGATAAAAAAAAATCTGCTCTATGGCCCTTTAGGGGCTCCGTAAAATACAGTTCATTGGTATATGTTTTTATATTATAAGAGAATTGAAACACTTGGCATATATTACACTAGACAACCGAAATAGTTTTACCTTGATTTATAAAAACTATGAAGTGCTATGAATACATATAAGATTATATTGAGTAGCCCCCAGGGAGTAGTAGCCCTGCTAAATGGCCTTGCCCCTATTTGCGGAGTAGGTTGCGTGTTGGAGTGGCAGGCCCGGGTTCAAATCTCAGTCCTGCTACTTCGTTACATTTGTTTTGGGGCATTTATGCCTTTATTTATGGCAGGGGTCTTCAACAGGGGGTCCGGGACCCCTAGGGGGTCCTCGGAGTTACTAAAGGGGGGCCACCAAATCTTTGAGTGATAGGATATTTTTTACATTAACCACTTAGAATCCCTATTCTGAGGGGACCATTAGCAGAAAATAGCAGATCTACAAGCTCACAACGCCTCGCAGTGAGCTTGTAGATCGGCTATTTTCGGCAAAGAGCTTTAGTGTAGAAGGAAAAAAGAGCAGATCAAGTACAGAGCCAACGATTGAAGTATTGAGGGTTTAAGTGAAATAGACGGAAACAATTTTATACAGTATGTAGAGGGGGTCCCTGCTTCATCTCTCTCTCAGCTAGGGGGTCCTTGGCCTGAAAAGGTTGAAGACCCCTGATTTATGGGACAGTAGACTAGCAGAATATGTGCTCTTGCAAGATAATAATAAAAATAATTAATAATAATAATAATAATAATAATAATATGATATGAATAATAATAATGATCTATGTGTATTAGATGGGTATATTTCTCACTGTAATTTTAATGTATGGTTGTCTGCGGAGAGTGCCATTTTTTTAAGCCCCTAGAGGGTTTTTGGGCGAGCTCCTTCACATCTTTGTATCATGTTTTTAAATTTGTTTTTGTAAGTGAAAATAAACAAACAAACAAATATGTAAAGACAGCATGAAATGAAAAAGAACCATGAAATAGATACTAAGATGAAATAAATAAAAAACAATGAAATAATTAAACACAATGAAATAAAAAACATTGCACAATATTTCATTGTGTTTTTTAATTATTTCATTGTGTATTCTATTTATTTCATTGTGGTATTTATTTTTTATTTTTTGGACCTATGGACTTCCATACTTGTGGATTGAAACAGTCACGCACGCGTGCGTGTGTGCGTCAGTAAGTAACAACACAAGACTGGCCCCACTGCCCCAACAGTGTCAAAACACTGGCCGATGCGTATCTGGTGCGCGCGCGCGTCACTGACCGCATGAACGTGCCGTGTAGTTTCCCCATTGAGTTAATAGGGTGACGCGAGAACACGGCGCGGTCATGCGCGCGCGCGCGTGAGCGCGTGCATGGCCACGCGGTCACGCGATCACGTGTTAATATACACGGAGTCGAGGAGTTTGTTTGTAGTAATGACTTTAATCGAGCTCCATAAGCTGGCTCCAGACCAATCCAAATCGGCCCGACTTTGGGCCGATTTGGCTTCGGGAAGCGTCGGCCAGTCGGTTAGGGGTCCGTCGGCCAGTCGGTTAGGGGTCCGTCGGGACCTTTTCGGCCGACCCAGAGCCGACCGAACATGTTCAGCTTTTTAGCCGACTGGCAGAGCAGTGGCAGTGACAACAAAGGGCTGTCGGTGTTGCCAGATTATGTGAGAGAAACAAGCGACCATGTCTATGAAAACCTACATTCACTGTTTCTCGTTGTTGCTCCCAGAGAGAGAGAGAGAGATTGATTGATTTGACCTAGTTTTGCGCAGTTTTGGTGCGCAACACAACCCTCGTTTAAGTGAATTGCTTTCACCTGCTGCTGCTGTGTGGAGCGCAGTGGTGGAAAAAGTACTCAAATGTTTTACTTAAGTAAAAGTATCAATACTGCAATGTAGAAGTACTCCGTTACAAGTAAAAGTCCCGAATTAAAAATGTACTTGAGTGAAAGTACAAAAGTATTGGTATCAAAATGTACTTAAAGTACCAAAAGTAAAAGTACTCAAATGTTTGAAAATAGCAGATCTACAAGCTCACAACGCGTCGCTTCGACGCGTTGTGAGCTTGTAGATCGGCTATTTTCAAATAGCCTAGGTATAAAATAGAGCTAAAGTGGTTACTGTATGTTTTATAATGTAATAATTTATATCTGCAAAGTAACTAATAACTAAAGTTTTCAAATAATTGTAGTGGAGTAAAAGTAGAATATTTTCCTCAGAGATGTATGGAGTAGAAGTAAAAGTACTGAAAATTAGAAATACTCCAGTAAAGTAAAAAATCCTCAAAAGTGTACTTAAGTACAGTACTTGAGTAAATGTACTTAGTTACTTTACACCACTGGCGGAGTGTGCGCTACAGGGCATATCTCCAAGCCAGGGTGACCTACCCAGGCTCATGAAATTCATATGCAGGCATAGTAGCCAATTAGAATGAAATCCGCAAAAACGGACTCATAGGGTGCGTTCGGAAATTACGCACCGGAGCACACTCGCCTATTAGTTTGTATTGGCCAGTGCGCTCAGTGCTGTATTTTCGAACGCGCCCAATATACTGATACAGAACCATATATTGGCTATTATATTATGGCTGTCGGGTGGAAATCTTGTATGTTCCTTTTTTATTATTATTTAAAAACAATTTAAAATCGTGAAAATAGCCAATCTACAAGCTGTAATTATTAATAATTAAGAAATACTATATTTTAAAGAGTGAAAAATCAACTAAAGTCATTATTAGTGCAAGTTCATTCACATTTCATTTGAATGAAAATAACTTGTGGGTAAAATACATTCTGTGAATCTAATGTGATTAATGTGACCCCTACTTCAGTCAGTGAAGTCCAGGGCTGAATGTGACATATTGAGACCTATATAACTAAATATTGGTCATTTGCCAACACATTATTTTGTGAAATAAATGGGTTATATTTCACAGATAGTTATACTATTCTTATAATATATTAAAATACAATCATCCTTAACCTTCAAGTTAAATGCATTATTTCCGTGGACTTAAAAATCATTTTTGGACTTAAAAATCATTATTATTTTTTTGGATGGCCTTCCTGCCCTGGCAGGAAGACCGGGCAGGGCCTTTGTGCCCTCCAAAAAATTACAACACCAAAGGCCAAGTGGCCTTGCCCCTAAAATGACGAAATTCCAGGCTTGAATGCAATAGATGTACTCTGAGTCTGTTACAAGTAAAAGTCCGGAATTCAACATTTACTTGAGTAAAAGTACTAAAGTATTGGTATAAAAATGTACTTAAAGTACCAAAAGTAAAAGTACAAAAATGTTTGAAAATAGCAGATCTACAAGCTCAGAACGCGTGCATCGCAACACGTTGTGAGCTTGTAGATCTGCTATTTTCAAATAGCTTATAGGTATAAAATAGGGCTAAAGTGGTTAATGTATGTTTCATAATGATTTATATCTGCAAAGTAACTAGTAACTAAACATTTCAAATAATTGTTGTGGAGTACAAGTATAGACAATTGAAATACTCCAGTAAAGTAAAAGTACCTCAAAATTGTACTTAAGTACAGTACTTGAGTAAAATGTACTAGTTACTTTACACCACTGCACGTCAGTGAAGAAAAAACGCTGGGAACATCCCTAAGTGGCTTTGCAGGGAAACAAGCCCAAAGTCGCTTATAATAAGCAGACCTGGCAACGCTGGCAGGCTAAAAGTCAAATTAGCACATGAATGGCCAGTCGGCTGACAGACTTAAATGGCAACTTTTGCCAACCGAATACCAGTCTGTTGCAGTCTGGAGTAGTCTGCAATAGTCTGGACGAGTCTGTTTGGTGCGGAGTTGCCTATACACGCACACACACACACACACGCACACACACACACACACGCACACACACACACACACACACACACACAGAAACACGTGCCTAGAAAACCACACACGTACCCATGCATACACACATACGGGCAGAAAAGTAAAATTATGCAGCCGTTTTTTCCTGTGGAATTGTTTTGACATGTCATATGATGTAATGATACGAATGCAGTTGGAGAGGAGAGATGGGGGAGAGAGAGTGTGTGTGTGTGGGGGTGGGGAGGGGTGTAGAGCGAGAGAGAGAGGAGAGAGAGAGAGAGAGAGAGAGAGAGAGAGAGAGAGAGAGAGAGGGGGACGGACCAGAGTCATTTCCACATTTTAAAGAGCTGGTGCCATGTTTTTGCACTTTTTCTGTTTTTCATGTGTCTATGAGGTTGATAGAACTTCATTAAGCCCCCGGTGGTGTTTTTATGGGTTTTATGTCTTCTCTGACTATTTGGAGTTTCTTCCTGGAGGCTGAAACCTTGAGGGTCAAACGTGCAAAAAGAGAACAGCGCTTTAGTGACATCACAAAGCCATACCCTCCCCCTCATTATCATAACACAACAGGTGTGGGCATGAGGAGGAGGAGGGACTAGGACAGGTGGGTGGTGCTAAGGTGGTGGAGGAGGTGCTAAGGTGAGAACCAGGTATACTTAATGAACTGGAGGCGTGTCCACATAAAAACAACATTTTAACACTTACTGTACACTTTCTTTTTGTTGAAATAAATCCTTACATAATAATAATACCTTAAGATCAGGTTTTAGGGTTGAAAAATATCATGGCACTCCATCTTTAAGTCACTTGAGATTGTAAGTTTGACCAACTTTGATTTTCATGATCAATTGATCAAGAGCAATTATATATATTCAAAGATTTGCACACATTTTCCACGATAAAAAAAATAGCAGATCTACAAGCTCATAGCGCGAGCTTGTAGATCTGCTATTTTTGAATAGCCAAAGAAATCCTTAAATGACATAGATGTGTTCCCATCTAAATCCTGGTTAATTCAGCAACAAACCGGTCCTCATGTGTAGTTCTCACTCACTCACACACTCACACACACACACACACACACACACACACACACCACACACACACACACCACACACACACACACACACACACACACACACACACACACACACACACACACACACACACACACACACACACACACACACACACACACACACACACACACACAGTGAGATAGGAATAGAAAAGCAACAAGAGGGGGGGAAGAGACAGAGAGAGAGGAGAGGAAGGAGAGAGAGAGAGAGAGAGAGAGAGAGAGAGAGAGTGAGAGAGAGAGAGAGAGAGAGAGAGAGAGAGACGAGAGAGAGAGAGAGAGAGAGAGAGAGAGAGAGAGAGAAGTAAATACAGATAAGAGGCAGAGAGAGTGATATAGAGAGAGGAAGAGAGACGGGAAGCGAGAGAAGGTTGAAAGGAGAGGAAACAGATGGAAAGAACATCAGAGGAGAAACTGGAGAATACAGTAGAAGAGGAGATATATAGTGAGAGAGAGAAAGAGAAAGAGAGAGAGAGAGAGAGAGAGAGAGAAGAGAGAGAGATGAGAGAGAGAGAGAGAGAGAGAGAGAGAGAGAGAGAGAGAGAGAGAGAAGAGAAAGAGGAAAAGAGAAAGAGAAGAGAGAGAGAGAGAGAGAGATAATGGTAAAACAGAAGAGGAGATTGATAGAAATAGAAGGAAAGAGAGAAGCGTTTTAATTAGACACCCATGAGAATCCCTCTGACACAGAGAGGAGGGGGGGTGGGGGCTTTAATAGGGCTTCATCCCTCCTCTCTCTCCTCAGGAGAGAGAGAGGGATGAAGGCTGGTGGTCAGGAAGAGGAGACATGGAGAGGCAGGGTGGGAGTCTTTATGGAGGAGCGACAGAGCGAAGGAGAGGAGGAGGAGAAGAGAGGCAGTGGAGGGGGGGAAAATACCATGGATGGGGGGAGAAAGAGAGAGAGAGAGAGAGAGAGAGAGAGAGAGAGAGACTATGCAGATGACTGATCATCATGTTAAGAGGACATGTATTCAGGCTGCTATCTGAATGGATGCTCATGTTTAGTACAAGGAGAACAGGATGTTCACACACTGACGTGGAGAAGGAGCATAACAGGAACACACACAGATGTGTGTGTGTGTGTGTGTGTGTGTGTGTGTGCGTGCGTGCGTGCGTGCGTGCGTGCGTGCGTGCGTGCGTGCGTGCGTGCGTGCGGTGTGCGTGCGTGCCGTGCGTGGCGTGTCAGATGTTCATAGTTTCATTACATGTGTCAATATCAGGTGACAAGCAAAGACACATGAGTGTCAGTTTAATAAAGAAAACACACGCACTGTGCGCGCTCACGCACGCACGCACGCACACACACACACGCGCGCGTGGCGCGCGGACACACACAGTTGATAGAAATTGCAGATTGAGGCTTTTATCCTTTTCTTTATTAAATATAAAAGCCAGACCATAGAGATGCTTCTGGACATCAATTTACAATTGAAGCGACAAGACAAGTATTCTATTACTAATGAATCCATGGATGTAATCTATTACTAATGAATCCATGGATGTGGTCTGTGTCGGGGGGAAACCTCATGTGTCCAAAACTGTTACTTTTCAGGATTCAAATTCAAAATCAGCAAAAGTAGCAGATCTACAAGCTCAAAACGCGGCGTGAAGCAACACGTTTCGAGCTTGTAGATCTGTAGATCGAGCTTGTAGATCGAGCTTGTAGATCTGCTACTTTTGATGCTTTTGTGACTCTGTATTATGATCTCTGACTCTGTAATATGATCAGGTCGGCGTTAATTTATGAAAGAACTCAAAAAGTTAAAACATGGAGATAAGAGGTTTCTGCCCGACATCAATGATATACATCTGAACACGCCCACCTCCTATAATGACACGCCCACCTCCTATAATGACACGCCCACCTCCTATAATGTCACGCCCACCTCCTATAATGACACGCCCACCTCCTATAATGACACGCCCACCTCCTATAATGACACGCCCACCTCCTATAATGACACGCCCACCTCCTATAATGACACGCCCGCCTCCTATAATGTCACGCCCACCCTCCTATAATGACACGCCCACCTCCTATAATGACACGCCCACCTCCTATAATGACAGGCCAACCTCCTATAATGGCACGCCCACCTCCTATAATGGCACGCCCACCTCCTATAATGACACGCCCACCTCCTATAATGACACGCCCACCTCCTATAATGACACACCCACCTCCTATAATGACACGCCCACCCACCTCCTATAATGACACGCCCACCTCCTATAATGACAAAGTGAACAATACAACAACCCACGATATACACACTACACAGTGTGTGTACACTGTGAGTGTGTGTGTGTGTGTGTGTGTGTGTGCGTGCGTGTAAATACTGCTACTGTAAATACACTATCCTGTACTACTGACATGTTTGTGTGTATAATATACACACAAAACACAGTGCAGTGTGTACATTAAACATTGTGTGAATACTGTGTGTGTGTGTGTGTGTAGACACTGTTTATGTCTTCTCTCATTCTTTATTCATCTCCATCACTCTTTTTCATGCACACACACACACACACACACACACACACACACACACACACACACCACACACACACACACACACACACACACACACACACACACAACACACACACACACACACACACACACACACACACACACACACACACACACACACACACAAATTACTAAGAAGTGTGCCACCAATGTCAACCTGTCAGCCTCTCTATTCTCTTTTCCACCTCTTCTCTCTCTCCCATTTTATCTCTCTCTCCTTCTGTCTCTCTCTCAACTCATTTTATCTCTCTCTCATTCAATCTCCTCTTCTCTCACCCCCATCTCTCTCTCTCTCACACAACACTCTCTCTCTCATTCTGGCCCAGGCAGACAGTGGGTACGCCCTAATTACACCCAGCCTCTCTACCTGGCTGCTACCGTTAGTGTGACAGCACTGGAACAACACACACACACACACACACACACAACACACACACACACACACACACACACACACACACACACACACACACACACACACACACACACACACCACACACACACACACACACACACACACACACACACACACACACACACACACACACACACACACACGACACATCATGGGAGGACTGGGAGCACTGAGTGTCAGGGAACACAGGACTGGATCAGCCAATCATGGAGGAGGAGAAGCTATACTGGAAGCTCTCTCTGTGTGTGTGTGTGTGTGTGTGTGTGTGTGTGTGTGTGTGTGTGTGTGTGTGTGTGTGTGTGTGTGTGGTGTGTGTGTGTGTTCAGTCCGACACCAGAGTAAAAGTGCAGAGGGAGGGAGGAGGAAAACTTTAGTGTGATAGTAGAGCAAAGGAGAGAGGAGAGGAGAGGGAGAGGAGAGGAGAGGAGAGGAGAGGAGTGGAGTGGAGTGGAGTGAGAGAGGAGAGGAGAGATTTATATCTGTTTCATACCACTGCAAACATAATATTCTGCATGAATGTGCAGAATATCTGTGGTGCACATTTCCCCCGCATGCTAACAGAAGAAGATTCACACCTGTCAGGTTGTGAAGTTTTCACACCTGTGGTGTCTTATCATTCTGCCCCGTAAAGACTAAACACTGGCAGCCTTCATAACCTCAGGCTGCCTTCCCGTCTGCCTTTAACAAACTGTCACTTGATGCACCAGAGGTATAAAGTAATTGAGTACATTTACTCAATTACATTTACTCACGTTGCGTTGTGAGCTTCTAGCTCGGCTATTATCTGTGAATGTTCCGCCCAGAACAGGGATGCTAGGTTCAAAACCTGCCTACAGTATGATGTCAGACGCCTATGATATGTCTACAAATTGGTTTCAGCCCGTTCCAACCCCCTTTAACTTACATTATAAGATTAAAAGTACATATTTCACAAAATATTAAACATACGTGATAAATAATAATTCATGGAGGTACTTCTGTGGCCTAAACTGGCAGGAAAGTGGATTGCGAGAGTAGTTTTGGAGACCCACACAGACACGCATCCACACGCACACGCACACAACGTGGCGAGTTGCGACGCACTGTGAGCTTGTAATTTTTTTTTTTTTAAGCAAT
>NC_137605.1:4446392-4461392 GCF_963280865.1 Gymnoscopelus braueri
ACATTCACACGTCGTGAGGCTTGTAGATCGGCTATCATTTGCTACTTCCGTGTGACACTGTAGCATGACGAAGTAGGGCATTCATTTACCAAAGAGAAACCATAAAAATGTTGAAATGATGGAGATAAAGGGTTTCTTGCCTGACAGCAACGACATATACTGTATATTCTGTACGGTTATTCTCTGGCAATAGAGGTTCTGCTGAAAGACTGTTCACTGCCAACCGCCTTGACTGTCTGAAACATTACAGACATAACAGACCTTTTCTTTTCATTAGCTAACCTTTAGTTAAACAGTCGCCACCATTGAGATAAAAAAAAACGTCTTTGTGGAGAGAGAGATGTTCCAGACAGCCAGCAAAGACAAGAAGGCGAGGCGATTTAATTTGTACAGTATAGAGAATAACAACAAGGCAGTTCAATGTGTTTCACATGAATGCGTTAAGCAAAGGAAACGCATTATAAAAAAGGACATTTGAATTCAGCGGCATAATTAAAAACACAGCAGCGAACAGCAATAACAGTAAGGAGACTAAAGTCTAAAGTACATTTCATAACCAGATACATTAGTGGAAAAGAACTCCCGCACACCCAGAGAAGTTTAAAAGCAGGTGCGTAGGCGACACGATCAACAATAAAAGATATATGGTACCTGAGGCCGATTCTTCCAGGGAACCCCAGAAGCAAAGATTTGAGTAAAAAAAAATTGCTTGAAAAATATATTTATATTCAAAGATTTGCACACATTTTCATGATTTTTCAAAAATAGATCATATCTGCTATATTATATTATATTATATTATATTATATTAATAAATACCTGGCAATGAATGTGTTAACTATCAGAAGTATCTATAACAGTATATGGAACCTTTGACCTCTAAACATCAACTGAGACAGTTGATATATAAAACATATCATTTGTGAGTTTTAACAGCAGTAGTAGTAAGAGTGATTTGAACAAAAACTAGATTGAAAAGGTGATAGAATATTGTGTTTGCAGAGATAATTAAACAATTGTTTATGAATACATTTCTCAAAAGATTTTAGCTATAGAACAAACGATTGAAATTGGTCTGTAGTTATTAGGATCCAGTTCACTGCCTGCTTTGTGTAGTAGGAGTTATACGTGAGCACTTCAAGAGGGAAGGTATTTCATAAGTTGATAAGGATAAGATTCATTAATAAGGATAAGATCGCAGAGAGGGTACATAAGAATATGTGATGCTAATTTAAGGAATTTATTTTCAATACCATCTAACCCAGGGCCACTGGAAACTTTAAGATTATTAATGGCATTCATAACCTCAACAGGTGTAATTATCCTGACAGAGAAGGTGCTGTGGTAAGGTGACGCATTAGAGATGACATAAGGATCAGACATTGTGGGAGCACAGACTGAGGAGAAATGTTGATTAAAAGCTTGAGCTACTAAAAGAGGATTATGTAAAATAGTGTTATTAACTTTCAACTTATTGTAAACTGTAAACAGTTTTATCAGGTGCACTAGTTAATGTTACAATTCTTTAGGATTGCTAGAGTCATGGGTAAGAGATTCTTTGTAATAGTTTTAGATTTTGCATTTCTACACATAATTTAACTTTTGTTTCTCATCAGTCTGTATTTTTCCCAGTCAGCAGGATATTTTGCCTTATCCCTTTGCCTGAAGGTACTTAAATCAGATGTTACCCATGGAAGACGGCTACCTTTGACCTTGATAGTTTTAAAAGGAGCAAGTTCAGAATGTAGACAAAGAATGAGGCCGCACAGCTCATTAACTGAAATCAGGTCGTTAATGAATTCATTGATATTCATATATTGCCTAATATTGATTAGTTTAGGGGGACGTTTTGGTGATTTGATTTTCCAGGTGCAAAATACAATGCAGTGATTACTAAAGCTGTCAGACATAATACCTGATTTAATAAATCTATTAGGATGTGAGACCAATATCCAATCAAGCAGGGATTGAGATGCGGGTGTGACCCGAGTAGGTTCACTAATTAGCCGAGTAAGGTTCACATTTCCAATAATGGTTTTAGCAGTATGAGAATATTTGTTCACATCAAAATCACCCAAAATGATAAGTTCATTTTTAGCCCTAATGGAGTCTATGGTGGAGATTATGCATGTGAAAGATTCAGCAGGAGTTGAAGGAGGTCTGTAGATGTTACCAATAGTGATATACTTGTTATTGTGTTAAAGGAGAATTTTGGACTAAAGTTTTCTTACCTTTTCTATGACGTTATGATATCTTAGGATGAATGGTACAGTAGAAGAATTTCATAACTCCACCCCTGAGCCGCCACAGCTTAAAAGGTGCGCGGATAGGCCTTAGGTTAGATCACATATTTTGATAGCTTTTTTTTTTTTTTTTTCTGGTGAGATCTGACGTTCATAGTGACAGAACACTGTCCCCCCCCAAAAAAAAACAAAAAAAACAGAAGTCTCGCTAGACGAGATTGAAATCTCGAGATTTCAATCTCGTCTAGCGAGACTTCTGTTTTTTTTTTTTTTTTTTTGCATAGTGTTCTGTCACTATGAACGTCAGATCTCACCAAAAATGTTTTTAAAAAAAGCTATTAAAATATGTGATCTAACCTAAGGCCTATCCGCGCACCTTTTAAGCTGTGGCGGCTCAGGGTTGGAGTTATGAAATTTTTCTACTGTACCATTCATCCTAAGATATCATAACGTCATAGAAAAGGTAAGAAAACTTTAGTCCAAAATTCTCCTTTAAGTGATAAATTATCTTCACAAAAAATGCTTTCAAACTGTGAAGGCTCAACTGTAGGCACACTTAGCTCAGAAGCAAGAGTTGATGAAACATACATGTATGTGACTACACCTCCACACCGTGTACCTACTTCTCAGCTTCTCAGCTCTGTATATGACATAGTTAGTTAGTTTGTTATTGGATATCTTGTTGTTAAGCCATGTTCTAAGTCAGTGGTTCTCAACCTTTTCAGGCCGCGACCCCCCAAAACAATCATATTTGAACTGGGGTGCGGACCCCCATTTTGTTTGACTCCGTTCCACAGATAAATATTGTGAAAATAGCAGATCTACAAGCTCACAACGCCTCGCAACGTGAGGCGTTGTGAGCTTGTAGATCGGCTATTTTTATTTCTTTTGCCTCCGTCTTACATTATTTGACAATTTGGCCAATGTTTTATAGTATAGTTTGTTGATTGCTTTTGTTGCTGCAATGGTCTTTCCTTTCTTTTGTTTTAGGGATTAAAAAGGTCTTAAAAGTCCTTAAATTGTCACTTCACTATCACCTGGGGACCCCCCCCGAGGGTCCTGACCCACAGGTTGAGAACCAAGTAAGTTGTAGCCTCGGAAACCAAGTAAAGTACACATGATGTACAAGTATACCCCCTGGACATGACACTATGTCTCATTTACCCTAATCCAACCCTTGATGCTGAGTGCCAAGCAAGAAGGCCCTGGGCACCATTTTATAGTCTTTGCTATGACTCAGCGGATTGACTGATGACTGGGATTGAACCCCGACCTGCCAGTCTCAGGGCGGACACTCTAACCACAAGGCCACTGAGCTCAGCTGGTTGAATTCATCCATATGTTCTATATCATGCTTTCCAACTGGTGTGTATCGCGAACGCAGCAAAAACAGCCGATCTATAAGCTTTTTACAGATCACATCGTGACACGTTGTGAGCTTGTAGATCGCCTATTTTGAAGGAAGAGATTTAGTTTAGAGGGCAACAAGGAGTGGACCAAGTGTAGATCCCTGGGGGACACCAGCCAATTAATTATATAGGGTTTGAGTGGTTAAAAAGTGCATGAATTAAATACATGTACACACAAACGCACGCACGCGTGTAGCATATATATGTGTGTGTGTGTGTGTGTGTGTGTGTGTGTGTGTGTGTGTGTGTGTGTGTGCGCGTGCGTTCGTACTCTATCCCACGCTCTTACGTGAGTGCTCTCTCTCCCATATTCTGACGAGTGTGCAGCACGTGTGTGTGTGTTGTGCGTGCTTGTGTGTGTGTGTGTGTGTGTGTGTGTGTGTGTACGTGTATGTACGCGCGCGTGTGTGTGTGAGTGTGAACATGTGCGTGCCTGTGTGCTGTTATTGCATGCAGAGAGGGTTTGACTGTAGCAGGGAATCTTTGATCCTTTTATATGAGAGAATAATTAAAGCTGCAACAGTCCTGCAGCAGCCTGAAGAATACTGAACATCCTACTACACAACTCACACTGCAAGGGCCAACTGTAGTAGTAGTAGTAGTAGTAGTAGTAGTAGTAGTAGTAGTAGTAGCAGTAATAGTAGTAGTAGTAGCAGTAGCAGTAGTAGCAGTAGCAGTAATAGTAATAGTAGTAGCAGTAATAGTAATAGTAGTAGCAGTAATAGTAATAGTAGTAGTAGTAGTAGTAGTAGTAGTAGTAGTAGTAGTAGTAGTAGCAGCAGTAGCAGTAGCAGTAGCAGTAGCAGTAGCAGCAGTAGCAGTAGCAGTAGCAGTAGCAGTAGCAGTAGTAGTAGTAGCAGTAGCAGTAGTAGTATTAGTAGTAGCAGTAGTAGTAGTAGTAGCGTAGTAGTAGTACTAAGTGCGAGTAGTAAGTGTGAGTGTAATAGCAGCAACAGTCGTACCATAACAGTATTGGTAGCAGTAATAGAGGTAGAAGTAGTAAGTAGCAATAGCCAGGCATGGGGATCGATAACCGATTCGATCACGGAATTGATTCTGAAGTTATCGAGGATTTGACATCAATAAGGTTTTGGCTCATCAATTCTCTTGATTGATCCGAGCGGGACCTGACGTGTCGTCATGTCTCGAGACGAGAGGCGAGAGTAATGTCACCGAAACCGAATCACTGGCACAAACATTATGTCGTTTCTAATAAAGCTTTCGACTTCTGTTGAATTTCTTTCAAGCTACCTGGTAAAAACAAGGAAAAGGGAATTGAACTGCTTATCGTTTTAATATTTGCACGTTGGTTGAAGCCCACATGCTCTAGCTTTGACTGCTGTCATGGAATTGTGGATCAATCAGTGATTGATGAGGCAAGAGGAGTCTGAGACAATATTCTAGGTGGTGATGGATTAGCTTTAATGTACATGCTAGCATGGAGAGAAGTACGTTAACACTCAGTGTCGTTGGTACGGTAGTTCTGCCTACAAACTCAGGGATCAGAGACCATAGTTATACAAGCTGCTACAAGGACAAGCTTACCTAGGCCTGTCACAATTATTACATCATCGCCTAATTGCAATTATTTGAGATAATCACAATTAATTTTTCATAATCGTATCCATGTTGAAAAACTTTCATACATTTTCAAACTTTTTCCAAAAATAGCAGAAATAGCAGATCTACAAGCTCACAACGCGTCACTTTGTGATGCGTTGTAAGCTTGTAGATCTGCTATTTCTACCATTTTGAAAATTATTAAATATGTCAGTAATTTCTTTGTATATTTAAGCTATTTGTCATATTTGTCCTGTGCAACTTTTGATTACGAAGCCTAAAAGGCCAAACATAAATTAAGTTTTAGTTTTAGTTATTGTTCCAGTGTTCAACGCCAAAAACACAATGAAATCGTTAATCGCAAATATTTGTGTGACAATTAATTGTCAACTTCACTCATTCAGTGCCAAAGACGTGTAACGCCTCAAAACAGTGTTTTCGGTGTTTTCGCTAGATGGCGCTCTTCGCCGACCTATGAGTGATCCTATGACTTCTGGAGAAGAGTAGACCCGGTAATAACGTGATCACAACAAACCCAGCCCCGTCCCGTCCAAGCCCCCAGAGTTGCTGAGAATCATTGAAGCCGCCACCCCAGTGGTCAAAGCTGGAACTGCAGGCGGGGAGAAATACATGCACGCGCAAAACATACTGAGAGATATTTATATATCTTAATATAAATATGTAAACATATTATACATAAATACATATACATTTACATATAAATATGCATCTCGAGTGTATTTAATAAATATCTCGCGTTCATTCCTTGACACACCGGGCTGCCGTAGGAAGCAAAAAGGACACTAGTGCGCATGCTCATAACTCTATGGTGTGTCCAAAAACGACTCAATAATTCTACTTCCGGCAGGCTTCCGGGTGCTTCAAAACGCCACTGAGCACATTCATTGAAATGATAGCTGGGGGCGGGGCAATCCGCCCTCTAGTTATATTATACCTCTATGGTCCCATCTAATGTTAAAGGATTTGGAAAAATACATTTTTCTCAGATTTCTTGTTTTTTTTCTGCGTTTGTAGCGAGAACAAGCTGTATTCAACAGACAATAACTAAAGAACGGAGGGTCGCGGTGACGCACTTTTTTCTCTCTCGATGGAAGCAGAGACACTCCTCCGTCTTTTGCGACACCCTGTGTGTCGATCGTCCTGTAGAGCAGGGGTTCCCAAAGTTGGCGTCGCGACTACACTGAAGCTGGGGTCGCAAAATTATTTTGGGGTCATAAAAAAATCTATTCAACAGAATGGATGAAATATAATCGAAAAATGATTACAATAGTACATTTTACCATTCTAACACATTACAAATGAGCACCGAACGTGCAAGTTTATGTGCATAAATTACCTCCAGGGTAGGTGGGGTCGCGAGTCAATGGCCGCATTATTTTGGGGTCGCGGGCTGAAATGTTTGGGAACCCATGCAGAACAATATTCTGAGGCTCTTGAAAGGTTAGTAAAAATGCTCAAAAACGCTGGCACTGGCTACAGACTGATCTGAAAAAACTCTGGCAGTGAATGAGTTACATTTGTAATGGCGACAGCCCTAGCTGTACCATAACAACACAGGCTGTACCAAAACAGGAGCCATCGGGCCTGAATTCTTCCTCAACGTGATAAGAGCGGAATGTCTTTCCCCGCTGTTTCGTCCAGGTCGACGTGGTCTTGAGGTTATAGGTTTAGGCACAGTTTCTGTCAAGTTAGGGCAGTGTTTCTCAAACCTTTTCATGTCAAGGACCCCCAAAATGACATGTATTTGGCCACGGATCCCCCATCTCAAAATATTTTGTTCCAGGGACCCCCAGAAGCAAAGATTTGAGTTACAAATGTTCGCTTTAAAAAATATTATTTTCAAAGATTTGCAAACATTTTCACGATTTTTCAAAAATAGCAGATCTACAAGCTCATAGCGCGGCACTCGGTGCCGCGCTATGAGCTTGTAGATCTGCTATTTTTGAATAGCCAAAGTATAAAAGGTTAAAGTGGTTTAAATCATTGTGATGCTATATTAACACATTGTGCTGGGGACCCCCTGGAACCCCCCCCAAGGACCCCTGGGGGTCCCCGGACCCCACTTTGAGAACCAACGAGTTAGCAGTTAGGCATAGTATTTGTGAGGTTAGGGTTAGGGTTACGGTTAGGTTTAGAGTTTACAGACCAAAGGAAAAGGCAGTCCCGTGATAAGAGTGCAACCACATTAGCTCCGATTTGCCAACAACGACCAAAAACAGAAAAGGATCGATAGTGGGATCGACGAGGAATCTGATCGATAAGCAGCGAATGCGATAAGGCATACATGGGCAACTGGCGGCCCGAGTGCCACATGCGGCCCCCACCTTCACTAAATGCGGCCCGCAGGTTAATATCGGAATACTGATATATTATTGATTTCAGCTGTTTACAATTCCAAACATGACCCGCTTTAATTATTACTACTATATTAGTAGTAGCTTAATTACTAGTATTACAATTATTTTGTCTTTTTTTATGTCCAATGTATTTGTATTTAAGTTAACATAAGTATAACTAAATGCATTTGAAATTAAATTAAATCATTACTTTTCAGGATTCCAATTAAAAAATAGCAAAACATCTGGAAGCAAAAATAGCAGATCTACCAGCTCAAAACGCGTTGCAGAGCTTGTAGATCTGCTATTTTTTGCTGCTTTTGTGTGACATGAATGAGAATGGCCCGACAGTATGCAATGTGGCCCTCTGGAGTGAGTGTGTAAATATTAGGGGTGGGACGATATGGGTACCTCACGATACGATATATTATATCACGATATTAGGCCCACGATAACAATATATATCACGATATTCGACGATGTTCGATATACTGCGATATCACGATATTCGATATATATTGCAAGAAATTTCACCAACGATATATCACGATATCTGAAAATATCGATATATTGCGATATCACGATATATTGCATGAAAATTCACCAACGATATATCACGATAGTCCTTGTATTCAATTCATAAACACATAAAATAGCACCAAACAGTTCAAAATCATCATTACACAAATACAGAGTAGGAAAAACAACGTATCAAAAAAAAAGAAAAAGAAAAAAACTTTTTTTTTTTTTTTATATCGATATTTTTTGGCAGTATATCGATTATTTATTGCGGGAGAAAGTATCGCGATATATCGATATATCGTCCCACCCCTAGTAAATATAGTGGCTCTCTCCATCATCAAAGTTGCCCACCCCTGCGATAAGGGAATCGAAATGGATCAGAACTAACGATGCCCATTCGTAGTTGTAGTAGCAGCAGCAGTAGTAGTAGTAGTGGCGGCAGCAGCAGTAGAACTATACAGTACTGTAACAGTAGTAGTAATAAGTATGCATACCATGGCAGGAGGACAGAAATATCCCCCGCGCACACGCACACACACACACACACACACACACACACACACACACACACAGTAGAAAGTGCTGCAGCCAGCAGCTCATCTCGCGCGCAGACCCCAGGGAGTGGGTAGAGCTGTTAACCCATTAAGACCTGAGGCGATTCTTAAAAATTATTTTCAAAAATCCTACGTTTTTTGAAAAAAAATCTGGAAAATATTTTTTCAATTTTTTTCAAAAATAGCAGATCTACAAGCTCATAGCGCGGCACTCGGTGCCGCGCTATGAGCTTGTATATCTGCTATTTTTGAATAGCCTAAAGAAATCTAAAAGTGACACAGATGCGTTCCAGGTATTAATGGGTTAAAGGCTACAAGGCTGTCTGCTCCGCTGACGCTAATAAGCTCCACAACATTCCCCTCTCATCTCTCATCCCCCCCCCCCCCGTTCTAATACGGTGACACTTCCCTCTGTAGGATCACACCAATAATGTATGTATGTACTGTATGGGCACAGGGCCCTGCCATCCCTTTATCCCCTTCACACCGGGAACGCTGTCTGTGTCACTTATCCATTTTAACCACTTTGAACCGTTATCTTATACTTTGGGCTATTCAAAAATAGCAGATATACTAGAGCTTGTAGATCTGAAATCATGAAAATGTGTGCAAATCTTTGAATAATATATATTTTTTAAAGCGAACATTTGTAACTCAGATCTTTGCGCTTCTGGGGGATTCTACAAAATGTCTTCTAAAACAGTTTTTTGAAAAAAACGTATGTTGCTATAATATCAGTGGTTTTCAAGCATGTTAAGGGCCTCCGAAATGATGTGTGTTTGGCTGCGGACCCCCATCTCAAAATATGATGTTCCAGGGACCCCCCCCCCCAGATGTTCCCCCCCCACCCCCCCCCCCCCCCAGAAGCAAAGATTTGAGTCAAAAACGTTCCCTTTAAAAAATATATATCATATTCAAATATTTGCACAAATGTTCCAAGATCTTTCAAAAAAATAGCAGATCTGCAAGCTCATAGCGCGGCACTCGGTGCCGCGCTATGAGCTTGCATATCTGCTATTTTTGAATAGCCCAAAGTATAAAATATGGATGAAGTGGTTACACAGATGCTGTTCCCTGGTCTGAAGGGGTTAATGCTGTTTGACTTGACTCGGGGTCTGTTCTGTATAGACGGTGGACTAACTGCCTGGTGACAGAGAGGAACATCAGTGTTCAGCCTGACACCATTATATACCACTAAAATAGTACGGGCCGATCTACGGCATAAGAGCTACAGTAGGAGCCGATCTAAAGCCCACAACGCATGGAATCACAACGCGTCGTGTGAGCTTATATACATCAGCTTAGATTAGACCAGGGGTCTTCAACCTTTTCAGGCCAAGGACCCCCTAGCTGAGAGAGAGATGAAGCAGGGACCCCCTACTCTATATTGTATACAATTTGTGTTTCAGATTAAACTTTTTTTTTTTACTGGTCTGCTCTTTTTTCCCTCTGCACCTATACCTCTTTGCCAAAAACAGCAGATCTACAAGCTCACAACGCCTCGCGCTGCGAGGCGGTTGTCGTGACATGTCGTGGACCTTGTAGATCTGCTATTTTTTTATTCCTGTGCAACGGCCATGTATGAATGAAGCAATAAGCATACATGCCTTTAGGCTATTTTGGTAGAGTCTTGGCCTGTACCAACACGCCCAGAATAAGCAGGCAGGCCGGGGTTAGTGTGGTTTAAAAAGGGGGGACATTGTGTAAGATGGGAGACGGGAGGTTACTCAAGCTGTTAACCCATTGAGACCCGGAACGCATCTGTGTCATTTTAACATTTATTTGGATATTGATGACTAAACAAATGACAAAAAAATTCAACAACAAAAAAAGCAGGTATACAAGCTTGTAGCGCGGCTACGAGCTTGTAGATCTTTTTTTGTTAATAGTGAAAATGTGTGCAAATCTTTGAATATATATATATGTTTATAAAGCGAAAAATTTTAACTCAAATCTTTGCCTCTGGGGGATCCGTGGAACAAAATATTTTTGAGATGGGGGTCCGCGGCCAAATACATATAATTTTGGAGGTCCTTGACAATGGAAAAGTTGGAGCACCACTGATTATAGCAACTGTTAACTGTTAGGATTCAGAAGACATTTGTAGAATCCCCCCCAGAAGGAAAGATTTGAGTTACAAATGTTCGCTTTAAAAATATATATATATTCAAAGATTTTTCAAAAAATAGCAGATCTACAAGCTCATAGCGCGGCACTCGGTGCCGCGCTATGAGCTTGTGGATCTGCTATTTTTGAATAGCCCAAAAGTATAAAATAATGGTTATAGGTAAAAAATCTGAAATGACACAGCTATGCGTTCCCGGTCTTAAGGGGTTAAACATGGAAGAACTCCTGCATGAGAGCCAGCGTGGGGCGTGGTGTTTGATCACAGTGTGCTAACAGCTCTCTGTGGTCAGTGGCACGGCGGGTAGCCTGCATGCCCCACCGCTAGGCATGCCCGCCCCCTCGCCAGGCACAACACACAGCGAGGAACAGCTTCTTCTGGACGGCTGATGGGCAGAATGGAATCACTTGGGGCTCGCGTGCCGTCTTAACATAAAAAAAAATGCCAGGCTCTGCTCAGACTGACAGCAACCCCCCAAATCTCCAATATTTGTTTTGGACGTTTTATGAAGTCTGAACAGCCCCTCCCCCACCCCAAAAAAACACACACACACACACACACACACACACACACACACACACACACACACACACACACACACACACACACACCCACCCACCCACCCCCTACCGGTCCGCTGGTCATCAAATTATTGGCTTAGGAATGTGACAAAAAACTAAAAAATATCCATGAATTCAAGTCTCCATGGTAGGGTGAGTAATCCATAGAAAAGAAGTGCGAAGGATTAGTAATTAAATAAACAGCAGGTGCAACAAATCGAGCAATCAACCACTGTGCACTCAATAGAGAAATCAAAGGGACTATCTTAGGAGAAAAGCAGAAACAATAATCATAAACATAGGGCTTGGGGAGTGACACTCAGATTTGTTTTTGGCAAATGAGATTTGAACCACATTCCTCCTGCGGGTGGTTTGAAATGCAATGTAAATCTGATAGTCTTAACTACTTAAACCCCAGCATCCGTATTGTGTGGGGAAAGCTTTCACGGAAAAATAACAGATCGACAAGCTCACAACCAGTGGGGGAAAGTAACTAAGTACATGTACTTAAAGGTAGGGTAAGTGATATTTTTTTTTAAAGTATTTTGTTAAAAGGTTAAAGCACTATATTCTGATAGTAATCATTGCAATAGAGTGTTTGTTCAGTAACAGGAGTCTCCCCGTCTCTCCAGCTCTTTAACCCATTTACTGCCAATCACGTAGATCTACGTGAAGTGAATTTTTTTTTTTTTTTCAATTTCACCCAAAGACCAAGGAGATGTGATTAGTTGAAGATCTAGACACCTATCCACTTCCTTGTTAACTTAAAACTTAAAAATGCTGTATTTCGGCTCCTGAGTACTTTTTTTTTTCCAATGAAAAAAAAAAATGAAAATACCTCTGGCAGTTAAAAACAGAAAATACATTTTCCGGTAGGTGTCAAAATCTCAGCCAATCAGGAGAAAGTACCCATTTTTAAGCTTAATTTTTATAGTGTTCCAGTTCAAATTGTGCCTGCTCATTTCTTAGTGTCATCACTTCCAATTTCACTTGTTTAATCTGTATCCTGATTGAGTTCTCTGTCCTGATTGGATAAAATTGGAAATGAAACTGAAACTGAAACGAAAATGCATTTTCTGTTTCATCAAGAGCTGGAGAGACAAGGAGACTCCTTTTACTGAACAAACACTCTATAGCAATGAGTACTATCAGAATATAGAGCTATTTAACACTTATTTTAACCAAAGAAAATCACTTACCCTACCTTTAAGTACAATTTTGAGGTGTTTGTACTTTACTTGAGTATTTCCAATTTCCAATACTTCTACTCCACTACATCTCAGAGGCAAATATTGTACTTTTACTCCACTACAATTATTTGAAAACTTTAGTTACTAGTTACTTTGTAGATTTTGATTATTATTACAAAACATACATTAACCACTTTAGCCCTATATACATTTCGGCCATTTGAAAATAGCCGATCTAAAAGCTCACAATGCGTCGCATCGTGACGCATTGTGAGCTTGTAGATCGGCTATTTTCAAAAGATATGTATACATTTGAAAACTTGAAATGGGACATTCCGTACTTTTACTTACTTGTAAAAGAGTATTTCTATATTGCAGTATTGCTACTTATACTTATATCTGAGTACTTCTTCCACCAACGTGCACCAACGTTGCGTTGTGAGCTTGCCCATCAGAACACAGAAAAAAGACCCTAGTATAGAGCCCTGAGGCACTACGGGTCAAACATATAGGGTTTAAAAGGATAGTTCACCCAAAAAAGTACTTCATTTTTTTTAAGTGAGAGAAAGAGAGGAATGGAACAAAAGTTGAGAGGAGAAGAAAGGGGTAACTCCATGGAGACTTGAATTCATGGATATTTTTAAGCTTTTGTCTCATTCCTAAGCCAATAATTTGAGGACCAGCGGACCGGTATAGACAGCGGTTCCGGTAGGAGACACAAAGGAGACTCTTTGTGTCTCCTACCGGAACCGCTGCCGGTCATCAAATTATTGTCTTAGAAGAATATAAAAACGAAAAAATATCCATGAATTCAAGTCTCCATGGGGGTGACTAATCAAAGTCATTTTGGGGTGAACTATCCTTTTAACTCCTTGAGTGCCATTAACGTGTTTCACGTGTTTTTACCGCTATGGCGCAACGTGCCAATGACGTGTTTTTGAAAAAATAGTGAAAGAAAAAAAATAGTTTTTTTTTTTTTTTTGAAAAAAATGTTCAGAACCCAAGATATCATCATCTGAAGATTTGCAGCTCCATCCACTCCTTGTTTAACACATCCAACCACCAAGAACGTAGTCCTACGGTCCGTTAAATCCAACTGTTAAGCGCCGAGACCGTAGCCCTACGGGCTGCGGTCTTTTCGCGCATGCGCGGTCCGGGTGCACATTCGGAATTTTTTTGATCCACTTCCGTTTCCGGTTTGATGACAGGAAATAGAATTATTTGGGATCCGGTTTTGACGATCACGCCCGCTCCCATTCTACAGACGAAACTGAAACTCAATTCTCTTCCTGTAGTTTTTTCTCCTCGCATTTCACTGTTTAACGTAATCCGCTCTAACTACAACATGGATGCCCCGTTTGACACGCGATCTTCACTGGGAGATACAGGGAGATCTCGCGGATGTAAACAGACCGTGTAGAGCTCAATCTTAAGGATTTTAACAAGATCTATGGCGACATGAAAAAAACAAAAAAACAACAAAAACACCTTGGCACTGGTGAGTACATTATGAGATTAACCTCTGGCGGTCGATGTGTTAACGTATAACTGAAAAAGGCTGTATCTCGCTTCCTAAGCACTTTTGTTTTACTTTGAAAAAAACTCTGGCACTGGGACAGCATAATATAGAAATAATTATTGTTTATTCGTTTTTGTTCTTTTACATACTCATAGGTAGTACAATTGAGTGCCAGAATTGCCAAACGTTTAAAAAAATATATATATATCTGGCACTCAATGAGTTAAGCGGTTAAGTTGTGTCTCAGTATAGATGCTCTGACCCCGTACAGCCCAGGGGTGTCCAAACCTTCTTCAAAAAGGGAGCCGTATTTGAAATATATGAAAACACTGTATAGGGCCCTAATGCATATATCTCCTGTCATGCTGAACCTTTGGCACCATAACAGAGTCAGATGCAAAACGCATTACAACCATTTCAGGAGTCTGCCGGCCGTATAAAATCTGCTCCACGATATGGCCCCCGGGCCGGACTTTGGACCCCTCTGCTGTAGCTGATTTATACTACCCATCTACTGTCGTAAAACAAAGTATAAGTTAAAACCCATTCAAACCCGGGAACGCACCTGTGTAACCTCTTTATCCATTATTTTATACTTTTGGCTAAAAGTATTAAAAAAAAAAAAAATAGCAGATCTATAAGTTCATAGCGCGGCACCGAGTGCCGCGCTATGAACTCGTAGATCTGCTATTTTTTTAAGAATCGTGAAAATGTGCGCAAATCTTTGAATATACATTTTTTAAAGCGAACATCTTTAACTCCATTCTTTGCTTCTGGGGGGGTCCCTGGAACAAAATATTTTGAGATGGGGGTCCGTGGCCAAATACATATAATTTTGGGGGTCCTTAGCATGAAAAAGTTTGAGAACCACTGCTGTAGAAACAATAGTTTTTCAGAAAAAAGTAAGACATTTGTTGAGACATTTGACAGTTACAAATGTTCGCTTTAAAAATATATCTAT
>NC_137605.1:4462924-4510424 GCF_963280865.1 Gymnoscopelus braueri
ATCTAGTTATTATTTGGGCCGCATCGGGCGGAGAAGACTTTTCTTTTCATTTGGAGTAAAAGGATTAAAAGGAACTGTTGCGTCGCGGGAGCGCGATCCGAGGAGAGCGGTCGCGGGACTATTTATTTATTTATTTAAGCAGCGTGCGTGCATGACAGACTCTTAAACGCCGTGTGCACTTGTTGTTTGTATTAGCTGTGTGACCCGCGGGGTTACAAAGGACAGTGGGATTTGTTTGGGTGGGAGGGGCAGATGAAGTAATTATTGTTTGTTTTTGATTTATTTGTTTGTTTCCTTGTTTATTTTATTCATCAGGGAGAGTAACAGGGACAGAAGTAATTTCAAAGTGATATTATTTGATTTAAACACCTTGTGTTCTGTCAATTTATACAAAGGCTTCTATATAAAAAATCGTATCAGTTAAAGCACCCACCGATCTCGTTGTTTTTCCTTTTTGGTAGCGATTATCCTTTCAGTTATAAAGGCAGATTGTTACATGTGGTGGCCCGTACGGGGATCGTGGGTTTTAAAGTAGACACTGAAAGCCAGTATTTGAGAATTGATTTAGAAGCAAAAAAAAAGGTAACATTTTATAATATACTGTAAAAAAAAACTTCTGAAAAAAACAATGGCACAAAGTGGGGAAAACCCAGAACAGCTAGCACAGATAGTAGAGGAGGCTGTTCAGGGCGAGGAGGAAGTTAATATTCCAGATCGCCAATCATTTGAACGTCACCGTAATCCTGTAGGTGAAATCACGTCACTCATTAGCTCTTTGTACATCTCTGATGAGGAAGACGAGGATGAGGAGGACGAAGAGGAGGAAATTGAGGGCCCGGGTCCAATACAGCAGGACTTGGCCATGATTAAGGACAAGATTCGGACCTTGGAAGGTCATGTGGAGCATGTGCTGGGTGAGTTCGAGAAAGCGAGCGAGAGTACTATTAACCGGGAAGAGGTTCTGAGGGAGTACATGGATCGTAGAATGGGCGAGATGGAGGTGCTTGTGAGGAACACAGTCAAACAGTTAGAGCAAGGGGTTGTTGAGTGTTTACAGAGGAGGGATGAGAAATGGAATAATGAGGTCTCGAAAATAAAAAGAGCAAGTACCGCTCACCTCAGAAGGGCCCATGTTTCACCTCGCCCAGAATTTAGTTTCTATGGAACACATACACCTCGCCATCACCCCACAAGTAGTCCTTACCGACAGTCCACCAGTACACCTCAGGTACCGCCCACGGCTGCCTCGCAGGGTCCATCCGTCCCTGTACCAGCCAGTCAGCCCGTCAGTGCACTTCAGGTAGCTCCCACTATGGCCTCTCATGACCTGCCCACCCTCGTTTCTTCCAGTCAATCCATCACGCCATCTGGGGGGCAGCACCCCGTTGCAGCTACTGACCAGTCCGTTAGTGCACCACCTGTTCAGCCCGCCAGTGCCTACCGATACTCTAAACCCGCCATCAGGATGGAATTCCCTAAGTATGACGGATCTAGGGAGATTTCGGATATCATGTACTTTGTGGAGCAATGTGAGAACTTCTTCTCCGTTAGGCCCATGTCAGATGTGGAGCTCATGGGGACGCTTTCGAGTGTCCTTGAGGGGTCCGCCAGGAGTTGGTGGACATCCGAGAGGCAGAAGTGTAAGTCTTGGGCAGAGTTTAAGGAAGCGTTTCTTGTCGCGTTCTTGCCTACCGATTATCAATCGGAAGTGGAAGAGAAGCTGCGTGACATGCTGCAACTTCCCGCCCAAAGTCTACGAGACTTTGCCTATGACTACCGTGCGCTCTGTCTGAAGTGGAAGCCGGAAATCACTGAAAGTGAATTGGTGAGGAAGATTCTCAACAACTGTAATCCGAGGATTGCTGGGTGCCTGCGCGGACACGTTCAGACGGTGGATCAACTGGTGAAGGTTGGGTCCCAGGTGGAAAAGGATTGTTCTTCCTCCAGCGCCTACTGGAAGAAGGTAAATCAACAAGGCGGAGACAAGGGAGTCAAACAGGGCGGAGACAAGGGAGTCAAACAAGGCGGTGACAGAGGAGTCAAAACGTCGACAGGGAAAGGAGCTCAGATGGCACGCATGGATGTCAAACTGGGGCAACCTGACAAAGAGGAGTGGATGAATCTATTATTCGTGCCCATTGCCACCAGAGGCGTGGAGTTTGAAGCGGTGATGGACACAGGCTGTTCATACACCCTGATGAGGAGAAGCAACTGGCAGCGGTTATCCCGAGTAGGGGAACATCTGAGGAAGTGTGATGACCGGAAGTTCATCCTGGCGGATGGAAAGGAGCACCAAGCGGTGGGGAAGGTGGGTTTGATCTACGACTGGCATGGTCATATGTGGTCTGTGGAAACATTCGTCCTAGACGACCACAATCTCACCTTCCCTTTGATGCTGGGCCTTGACTTCTGCCTGAAGACCAAAACTGTCCTCAACTTTGGCGAAAAGACTTACGGAGTGTGGGGTCCTGAGGGCTACACACACTATCCCTTTGCCTCACAGGCCTCACCCGCCCTGTCCTCGGCAAAACTCTATCTCGCTGTGCCGGTGTCGCCATTGATGGGCAGTGTTGGTGTCCCGCCATTACACCGTGTCCGAAATGTTCCACCCGAGGTGGAATGTCTCTTCGAGAGATGGCCGTCTGTGTGCTCGGGACAACTAGGTAAGACCAATGTTGCCACCCATAAGGTGCACACCACGGATGAAATGCCGGTGCGATGTAGAGCCTACCGAGTCTCACCGTACAAACGCCAAATCATCGTGGATGAGGTACAGGGGATGCTCACCAAGGGGATCTTGGAACCCTCTGACTCTTCCTGGGCCGCACCGGTGGTGTTGGTCAAGAAGCCGGACGGGAGTAACCGGTTCTGTGTGAACTATAAAGGACTCAACTCCAAAACTAATCTGGATGCCTACCCCATGCCTCTGATACACGACATCTTGGAATCAATGCATGGAGCATGCCATTTTAGCACCCTGGATCTGAAGGCAGGATACTGGCAGGTTGCTATGGATAAGGAGAGCAAACACAAGACCGCAGTCATAACACCCATCGGACTGTATCAATTCAGAACCATGCCCTTTGGACTGAAAAATGCTGGGGCTACTTTCCAGAGATTGATGGAGAGAGTGCTCGGTGATCTCAAGGCAAGGTGCTGTTTCGTCTACATCGACGACATTATCGTCTTCTCTCCAAGTCCCGAGCAGCATATGAGAGATCTTGATGCTGTGTTCGCCAAGCTTCATGTCGCCAACCTCACCCTGAATCTTGAGAAATGTCACTTCTACCGAGAGCAGCTGAAGTTTCTGGGGCATATCGTTTCTGCCCAGGGGGTCGAGACGGACCCAGACAAAACCGTTGCCGTTATGAACTATCCAGCTCCCCATGACTTGAAGTCACTGCAGAGATTTCTCGGAATGGCGGGCTGGTATTTCAAATTCATGCCTCACTTCGCAGACCTGGCCGCGCCGTTAAATCACTTGAAGCGGAAGGGGGTGAAGTGGAATTGGACGGAGGAATGCCAGACAAACTTTGAAAAGTTGAAGCAGACTCTAGTGGAGGCGCCTGTGTTGGTCCAGCCCGATATGTCACTACCGTTCCAGGTGCATACTGATGCCAGTAGTGTCGGGTTGGGAGCCGTACTGACCCAGCAGGTGGGCGGCTTAGAGAAGGTGATTGCTTATGCCTCTCGGGGACTCAGAGGAGCCGAATGCAACTACTCTACATCCGAGAGAGAGTGTCTTGCGGTCGTGTGGGCGGTGGAAAAGTGGAAACACTTCCTTGAAGGAGTGGAGTTCGACGTGTACACCGACCATGCTGCCCTCACTTGGGCATTCAAGAACCCTAAGTCCTCGTCTAGACTCACTCGCTGGACAATACGCCTTCAAGAGTTCCAATTCAACATATACTACAGGAAGGGTCACCTGAACATCGTCCCCGACGCCTTATCTCGGGCGGTGACTCCTACTGAACAGCAGGCAGTGTGTGCAGTAGTGGCAGTGTCTGGCAACTCGGAACTACCCACAACGCTAGATGATCTAGCCAAAGCACAAAGCGCGGATCCTAAGGTCAGAGATCTTCTGGAGAATCTCAACCTGTCGGACCAGCGGACCGATCGGATAGGCTTCGAGGAGATTCAGGGAATATTGTATCGGAGGCAACCAACCAGGGACATCGGACTGAAGTATCAGGTGGTGGTGCCCGAGAGCCTTGTCCAATGTTTCCTGGAGTACTTCCATGACCGCCCCATGAGTGGGCATCTAGGAAGATTAAAGACCCTACTTCGAGTTCTCGAGGTGGCCTGGTGGCCGACGGTCCGCCGAGAGGTGTGGGACTATGTTAAGAAGTGTCAAGTTTGCCAGCAGTACAAGCCAGAGAATCAAAAACCATCCGGTATGTTGCAGTCCACCCAGATAAGCCAGCCAGGAGAGGCCCTCGGGATCGACCTGATGGGGCCGTTCCCGAGGAGCGAGAAGGGAAACACCATGTTGTTGGTCACCATCGACTACTACACCAAATGGGTGGAAATGTTTCCGCTGAGAGATGGTAAAGCCCCGAGGCTTAGTGCGGTCCTTAAAGATGAAATATTCACTCGATGGGGGGTCCCTAAGTACCTGATCTCGGATCGCGGACCACAACTAACCGGAAATGTCTTTGACGATCTCTGCAAGACCTGGGGTGTGGTACACAAGTTCACCACCAGCTACCACCCCCAGGCCAACCTCACGGAGAGGGCAAACCGGACCATCAAGACTATGATCGCATCATTCGTGGGAGACCAGCACAACAAGTGGGATCAATGGTTGCCCGAGTTCCGATACGCCATCAACACTGCAATGCATGAGACCACTGGCCATACACCTGCTGAAATGTCCATGGGCCGTGGGTTGTACGGACCCTTGGAGCGTATGTTAGCATCTCCACCAATGCCCTCACAACCCTCTTACAATCTCCTAGAAAGGCAGCAGGCCATGGTCAAAGAGGTCAAACGAAGGGTGGGTGTCTCTCAAGCCAGACAAGCCAAGTATTATAATGCCCGGCGGAAACATGTACAGTTCCAGCCGAGCGATTTGGTCTGGGTGAGAACACATCCACTCTCCAAAGCATCTGATGCATACTCGTCGAAGCTTGCGCCAAAATGGTCAGGTCCAGCTATAGTGACGAGTCAGACAGGCCCCATAAATTACAGAGTGAAATGGAAAGATAGTGACAAAGTGGATACGCTTAATGTGGTCAACCTCAAACCCTACTTTGGTAGGACTTGAAAATTAGCTTCCAGCTTGGGGGGGGGGGGGACTGTGACAATTGCACATTATTATTATTAGTATTCCACTTGACCTGTGCATGTTATTATATTTGTAAAATATACTATATGTAACATGTTTGAAGCCATGAGAAAATATGAACTTGTCCTATTCACGTGAGCTGTAATGGGTCTGATTGGGGGGCTCATTGGGGGATAATTGAATCATTAGTGCCACCCGAGGTTATTAATACAGGGTGTGGTACACAACAGAGGGGTTGAACGAACCAAACCGTTTGTGCCAGGTTGAACGGAGGAGGAAAGCAGAGACTTTGAAGCGCCAGTTTATACCGTTTTGATAGTTTAAACGTGACATTAAGCTGCAGCCAAGGTTAACGGACTTTCGAACCCAGCGGAGAGGAACCTGCCGTTTCTGTCGGGCCGTGGGATCCGAGCGCCGTGGTCGAGACGCCGGTCGGGATTGGAGCCGACAGCCGAAACCGGTGAGATCAACCCGAGCGTTCTGCTAGTGTTGGAATACAAATTAGAGGGGTACCCCGTTATCTAGTTATTATTTGGGCCGCATCGGGCGGAGAAGACTTTTCTTTTCATTTGGAGTAAAAGGATTAAAAGGAACTGTTGCGTCGCGGGAGCGCGATCCGAGGAGAGCGGTCGCGGGACTATTTATTTATTTATTTAAGCAGCGTGCGTGCATGACAGACTCTTAAACGCCGTGTGCACTTGTTGTTTGTATTAGCTGTGTGACCCGCGGGGTTACAAAGGACAGTGGGATTTGTTTGGGTGGGAGGGGCAGATGAAGTAATTATTGTTTGTTTTTGATTTATTTGTTTGTTTCCTTGTTTATTTTATTCATCAGGGAGAGTAACAGGGACAGAGGTAATTTCAAAGTGATATTATTTGATTTAAACACCTTGTGTTCTGTCAATTTATACAAAGGCTTCTATATAAAAAATCGTATCAGTTAAAGCACCCACCGATCTCGTTGTTTTTCCTTTTTGGTAGCGATTATCCTTTCAGTTATAAAGGCAGATTGTTACAAGGTCTATGAAAACAAGCCCAAAAGATGTATGCATTATCGTTTTTAAACTTTTTATTAACAAAAAAATATGGTATGGGCGGGGGTCCCTGGCACAAAATGTTTTCGGATGGGGATACGCGGACAATTACATTATTAATCTGAGGGGTCCTTTACCTGAAAACGTTTGTGAACCACTGGTTTAAACAACACTTAGGAAGCAAGCTCAAATAAGCAACCACACTTTAGAAACAAGCCCAAAAAGCTGCAACCACCAATATTTACAGGCGACTTTACAGAAGAAACGAGCCCAAAGTCGCTTACAATAAGCAGACATGGCAACACTGTTCACCAAGTGGATTCAGTCCCTCCAAGTCTCTCTCTCTCTCTCTCTCTGCAGATCAAATGGAACAGTATTGTTCGATTATTGCAGAAGTCACTCAGTGACTTTGGAAACATCGTACATTTATTGAACATTTAAAAAATATATATTTTTATATAACAGCGTGTATGTTAAACTGTCCTGATAGCATCGGCTGTCAGAATAGATACACTATCAAATTAACTTGGAGTGTAAACAAGTCCTCGGGCAAGGAGAGGAATAATCCTGGTGAGACAGACACACACACGCACACGCACACACGTCTATTCTAGTTAGTGCACTGCCTCCATACACATGCAGAAACAAGACAGGTCCCCCTAAAATATTGTCACTGTTGGGGCGTAAACCTCACATGTCTAAAACCGTTTCTTTTTTTATTACCATTCAAAATAATTCTAATAAAAGAGTGAAAACAGACAGATCTACAACCTCACAACGCACCGCGATGCGAAGCGCCGTGAGCTTGTAGATCAGCTATTTTCAATGCGTTTGTGCGACACACTTACACAAAAAAAAAAGAGAACAAAATGTTGAAATATGGAGATAAGAGGTTTCTGCTCACCAGCAACCTTATCTCTGCTGTCGTCAGGCAGAATCCATATTTCAACTTTTTGTGTTTTCTCGCAAATCAACGCCCTACCACCCTTCAGGATTCAAATTCAAAAAGCATCAAAAGTAGCAGATCGTTGGAGCTTGTAGATCTGCTAATGGTTTTGAATTTGAATCCGGTTGCTTTTCGGGATCTGGATGTTCCAAGTTGGTGGATTTAAATTAGCTGAAAAAAAAGTGTCTTAAAAACGCGTCTGTAGAAACCAATGGGTGACGCCACCGTTCCCTTGGTCCATTCTTTTTTTTTATAGTCTATGAGTCTCTGACTGAAACTAATTAGCCTGGGATCCAGACTGTTTCTCTACGTTCGGCGGATTTTGTTTCTCACTCGCTATACAGTCTGGAAAGCCTCCTATCTCCCTGCACAGACGGCAGAAAAGAAGCCGCGGCTTCTGATTGGTCTGTACGGGAGGGCGGGACCAGTGTTGTCCAATGTAAAACTCTAGTCACTTCCTGACTTTTCTACATCATTAAAATAGGAGTCAAATAGGAGGCGGGCCAGACTGATAAGCGTGATAAGTGAGAAAAAATTAATCTGCCGAATGTAGTGAATCAGGCTGGATCCCAGGCTAGAAACAAATGCCTTTTAACTCATTGACCGCCAATGGCGAGATTCTCGTCATGTGGTGTTTTCAGTGGTTTACGATAGAGGGCGCTCTTCCGCAGCCTCTGAGTGATTATGATGATGATGATGAAGAGTACACCCAGAAATCACGTGATCCCAGCAAAAGGAAGCTGGTTTCGTTTAGGATTTTAGGATTTATAAAAATAAATGTTGCTTTTTGGCGAAAACAAGCCACATAGAGCACCGAAGTCTGACGTCACTGCCGCTAGAGGGCGCTGTCGCCCTGGATTGTAGCTTCATTTTTTGTGTTGAAACCCCCATAGGGAAATCTTAGATCACGTCATATAAGAACTGTGTTCCAAACATAAACACACCACCCCGGGATTTCTGTCAAGGGGGTGGCTCTGCATCGTTTATGATATTCATTCATATTTGATACAGCCTGTTTCTAGAGAGAATTCCACGAATTCTGCCCTAAAAGTCTTAAGAACTACTAATTCCGGGTCTGAAATCACTGTCCCTACACCAGCCGGGTTCATGGGAAATGTAGTCTTTGGGTTGTTTGACTCGTTTCTAGCGTTTAATGTGTTACTCTTTGGATAAATGTGTACATTTACACCTTCAGTCGATGCTTCATATCCATATGAGTAAAAACGCCAGGGTGGTGTGTTTAATTTTCAAACACAGTTCTTATATGAGGCGATCAAAGATTCCCCAATGGGGATTTCAACACAAAAAATAAAGCCAAAAAACCCAGGGGGAATGCGCCCTCTAGTGGTAGTGACGTCAGGACTTCGGTGCTCTGTTCAACTGCCAACTATGGAACGGATTGTCGCGACGGCACGCTTTTTTTCCCCTCCCGATTCACCGAGACCCCCCTACGTCTTTAGAGGCGATCGCCCGGGTGGATCGCTGTGAAAAATAATATTCTACGATTTTTCAAAGGTTAGTAAAAAATGGGCAGCTATAGACCATGTTTTAACTCTGGCAGTTAAAGAGTTAACCACTGAAATGCCCTGCATCAGGATCAGGAGTGGGAGTGAGTGAGGAAAAAGGGGTTGTGCTGGATTTAAAACAAAAGACCACACAAGAGTTGAGAATCAGAATGCGGCACAATGATCGTTTTATCTCCATTATCTTGTTTTCAGAATCGCTGAAAGACACATTTGTAATTGAATCATAAATGTGATTAATCCCCCCTCCCCCCGGCCTTTCAATGGACAGTTGGGTGGGCTTAGGAGTTAAAGAATAGGATGAAATATAATGAGAGAATCTGGAGAGAAGAATGAAACTGTGCATTACTGCACACAAACAACACGCGCGCGCGCACACACACACACACACACACACACACACACACACACACACACACACACACACACACACACACACACACACACACACACACACACACACACACACACACACACACACACACACACACACACACACACACACACACACACACACACACACACACACACACACACACACACACACACAAGCGCAGAGTTGTGGGTAGTAAGGCAAGCAGGATCCACCACAATCCAGACATGAATTATTAATTATAAATGTGAGGCTTGTTTTGCTGCACTCAGTGTAATAGTCTTGTGTCCAATAAACTATCACAGCAACAACACTTTGTCCGTTTTAAACGGGTGTATTGTGTTCTTCTACACAGTATATCAGAGAGGAATATTTTTACTGCGCGCTATATTTGTATGAAATGAGACATTTAACGGCAGCGTTCTTCTGGCAAAAACACGCAATTAAAACTCACAGCCATAGTTGCTGTGCTGGCTTTAGTTTCACTGTCCATCACTCTCTGAGCCTTTTGTTTGTTTGTTTGTTGTTTAACCCTTTAAGACCGGGAACGCATCTGTGTGTCATTTTAAGATTTCTTTGGGCTATTCAAAAATAGCAGATATACAAGCTCATAGCGCTATGAGATTGTATATCTGCTATTTTTGAAAAATCTAGATTTTTTGTGCAAATCTTTGGATATATATATATTTTCTTTTTAAGCAAACATTTTTAACTCAAAATATTTTGAGATGGGGGTCCACAGCCAAATACATATAATTTTTGGGGTCCTTGACATGAAAAAGGTTTGAGAACCACTGATATTATAGCAACAAAAGTGTTTTAAAAAAAAACTGTTAGGATTTAGAAAACTTTTGTAGAATCACCCAGAAGCTAATATTTTAGTTACAAATGTTCGCTTTAAAATATATATATTTTCAAAGATTTGAAAGATTTGCAAAAATGTACACGATTTGGCAAAAAAAAAGCAGCTCTACAAGCTCATAGCGTGGCACTCATGAGCTTGTAGATCTGCTATTTTTTAATAGCCCAAAGAAACACGGATGCGTTCCCGGTCTCAATGGGTTAATTAAAGATACAGTTGTCGAGTCTTTACGTTCTCTCCCGATGGAAAGAGAGGTAATTGCAACTGTAGCCTCCCACTTAGCCGGGAGAGCTATTGTGCTTATCAACTTCAGACAGTACTACTACTGGTCGACCAGTAGGGGTCCTACTGTATCTGACGCCACTCTAAAAAGGTCTCAATGGAAGAGTGAGGCGGAAAGCATGCCGTCTTGAAAATGAAGCCCGCGAGGAAGTGGATTAACAGGCTGCAGTTCTCATTAACGGCCTACAGGGTGTCACTATTTTCCTCTCCCAGCTGGCAGCAGAAGAATTACCACACCATTGATTACAATGGGGATTTGACAAGACCTTTACACTTGATTTTATTACCCTAATAATCATTGTCATAAATACTTTATGCGTCCAGTCGCTAGTTTAAAGTCTTCTTTCAATTACCATGATATGCGTTTTGGTAAATGATGGTCCCATTCATTTAAAAACGTGAGGATAATGTACGGTATGCTATTCTACGGCTTCTACTGGCTCTACTGAGCATAGCCGTGGGAAGTAGGTGTGCTAAGTGGCAGTGGTGTAAAGTAACTAAGTACATTTACTCAAGTGCTGTACTTAAGTACACTTTTGAGGAAGTTTTACTTTACTGGAGTATTTCCCATTTTCTATACTTTTACTTCTACTCCACTACATCTCAGAGGCAAATATTGTACTTTTACTCCACTACAATTATTTAAAAACTTTAGTTGCTAGTTACTTTTCAGATATATATTATGAAACATACATTAACGACTTTAGCCCTATTTTAAACATAGGCTATTTGAAAATAGCGTATCTACAAGCTCACAACGCGTCGCGATGCGACGCGTTGTGATCTTGTAGATCTGCTATTTTCAAACATTTTAGTACTTTTACTTTTGGTACTTTAAGTATATTTTGATGCCAATACTTTGGTACTTTTACTCAAGTAAATTTTAAATTCTGGACTTTTTACTTGTAGAGTATTTCTATATTGCAGTATTGGTACTTTTACTTAAGTAAAACATCTGAGTACTTTTTCCACCACTGCTGAGTGGGCTGCAGCACCCCCTGAAAATAATGTATGAGAAATAAAATAAAAAAATAAAAAAATAAATATTATAAAACAATATATTAAAAACATTTTTGCATAATGTGCCTGTTGTTGTTGGTCGTTATTTAGGGGGGGGGGGGGTTTAGTGCAATATGTGTTCTGGAACCGAAAGAACCCAATTAAAGTAACAACAAACGCCCCAAAAAAACGCACATTTCACTCATACAGCACCCGTCCGTAACCTAAAACGTGTTCCCACGGCCCTGCTACTGAGTGAAGACCCACCCGGAGACGCCCACCCATTCCAAGATGGTGGCTTTAAATTAGCAGAAAAAGTGTCTTCAGAACTGGTCTGTAGAAACCAATGTGTCCATATTTTTTACAGTGTATGATCTGACACCAGGGTCTAAATGTCTCAATGGAAGAGTAGGTAGACCACCCCCCCCCCCTCCCCCCTGCACTGCAGATGTGCTAGTTATATTGCATTAACATACATATTGGTTAAAACTTTTATCCATTAAAATACGTTATTGACTTTACCTTTAACTATATATAGTGGCCAATGAAGTGTTCCTAATTGATGTTGAACAGAACACAGTGGTCTGGTCAGGAGAGTGCATTCACGGGCACACAATTACACACCCATTTCTCTGCCGAGCCATGATTTATGATGAGAAACAGGTGTGTGTTTAGATAGAGAATGAAAATAAAAATGCTTATGTGAAAACAATACTAGAGACAGACAGACAGGCAGGCAGGCAGGCAGACAGACAGACAGACAGACAGACAGACAGACAGACAGACAGACAGACAGACAGACAGACAGACAGACAGACAGACAGACAGACAGACAGACAGACAGACAGACAGACAGACAGACAGAGCAGCGTGTCCTCTGATTAGACCAGCAATATTTAAAAGTCTCTTAGTTTCTCTCTCTCTCTCTGTTTTATTAGTCCATTTGCAGAGGCTCTCTCTCTCTCTCTCTCTCATCTCCTCCTGCTGTCAACATGCCTTCACTCCTCTCCCCCCCCACACCACCACCTCTCTGTTTATTTAAGCACTTTCACGGTCACTGAATCGGGCTCCCTGGAGTACATAGTGCTGCTCTCTCTCTCTCTCTCTCTCTCCCTCTCTCTGTCCATCTCTCTCCATCATAATGGTTCAAGTTCAACATCTCTCCATAGAGTTATGGGATCACCCCCTCCTCCCTCCCCCCCCCCTCCCCCCTGTCCATTCACCCCAAGGCTGTCAGCTTTGTTTCTGTTCTTGTCACGCAAACCAACCCCAGCCCCCCCCCCCCCTTCCCTCCCTCAACCCCGCCCCCATTAAATGGCACGCACAATGGAATGCACCGTGTAGCGTTTAGCCAGGCAGGGCCGTCTGAGTGACTTTTTAAAGGTTGATTGAGTGACATATTTATCGACGAAATGCATTAGATGCATTACCACTGTATTTCTACGTGTCCGTTAGAAAGCAGCGTTTCTGAAATGGGGGTATATATATATATATATATATATATATATATATATATATACACATTACGTATCCCTAGGGGTTACGCAGAAGTAGCCTACTACAGGGGGGGTACAAGAGAAAAAGTGGAACATTGGATAATATGGTTTACTGTTTATCGATACCGCTTATCGATAAAACACTGGCAAACGTTGTGTCAGTGTTCATTTTGTCAAAGTTTACTAAAACTAAATACAAAAATTATAATCACACCCAGTGTGAAGTGGGCGGTGTGGTCATCACAGTGGTCATCACAGTGATGGAAGCTCACTTATTTTTTTTGAAGTGCATAGTCCTATCTATAGGTTATTAATGTCATCATGTGTCTCGCTAGCCAATCACAGTGCTGAATAGAGTCAGCCAATAACAGTACAGCTAGGGGTGTACTAATGAGCCAATCACAGTACAGCAAATGTGTACTAATGAGGTGTCCCAACCCCACTTATAGGGGCGGCTACACCGCCCAAAAACTTAATAAGCTATGATGACAAAAACTATGACTAAATATATTGTCAACGTATAAAAACCAGACGTTTAAACCAAGGGGCCAGCCTGAGATTTTTACATTGACGCCAATACGGAAGAGACAGTTCACATGAATGGCCTGTAGTGTCGCTGTTTTACCCCTGCTGGTGTCAGAAAGAATTGATCTCAATGAAAGCGGATGGGTTTTTGACAAACTTTAGACTAGACTTTATTACCGTAATAAAAATGGTCATAAATACCGATAGCATTCATTTCCGGTTGCAAAGGATATGACGCGATATTGAAAGATGGCGGATTGCACACAGCTGAACAATCGGTCTGAAACCAATTCATTTTCGGTCTGAAACCAATGGCGTGACGCTGTCCATTCTTTTTATACAGTCTATGGCAGGGGTGGGCAACTTTGTAGATGGTGAGGGCCACAAAATGTCCTCAATCACTCGGGGGGGCCGCATTGTTTATCGACCCCCCCCGTCCGTCCGGGGGCGGTGCGCCGGTTCGCGTAGCATTTAGTAATGCTTCTATCAACTTACTACAGCTGTACTGCTAAACAAAACTTCACATTCCTGAGTATGCCTTTCAGAGTATTGCTGTAACCTTGGCTTAAAAATATACAAAAATGAACACTAGAATTATAGTTAATAAGGCTTCTATTAAAATAAACGAGAGCGCGCTCTACTGGTGGACTGTTGTAATTAAAATGGTTCATGGAAAGTTGCATGTTTGGAAAAGTTGAAGGCAATAGTTCACGATTTCGGATATGTTTAGACTTTGTTTTTCTTTGTGATAAAAAACAAACCAAAAAAAAAAAACTTTTTTTATTTTTATTTTTTGGGGGGATTTTGGCCTGGGGCCGCATTGAGTGACGGTGCGGGCCGCATGCGGCCCGCGGGCCGCCAGTTGCCCATCCCTGGTCTATGGTTTAAACGTATAAAAACTAGAATGTTCGGGAGGGACTACTGGAGTAGAAAAGTAGAACTAAGAATAGTCATTTTATGCTTGGTTGCGCGTTGGTGTCACGCTCCAAAAATAGCAGATGTACAAGCTCACAACGCGCCGCAGCGCGACATGTTGTGAGCTTGTAGATCGGCTATTTTCGGCACGCAGCTATAAGTAAATCAGACTTTAGGAGGCCATCACGGCCCGCCAAAATACATTTTAGATGACTAAACCTAAGAACTGTAGAAAACTTTAGTCTAACTAAAACTAGACTAAAACATTTCCGATGACATAAATATGACTCAAGCTGAATGGAATTTTATTCAAAAGATATGACTAAAACTGAACCAAAATTTGCTGTCAAAATGAACACTGAACCTGCTGCTCTGTAAAGCACTCAACTAGCTGTTAGTAACTCACTGTTACTGAATAGAAAGCAATTATTGGATACTGAGGCCAAAAAAAACTGTATGACACATACTAGCCAAAAGGATAAAAGCATACAAACATCAATAGCTTGTTTCCACTGTGGTTCATTTGAGTGCAAGTGTGTGTGTAAACTGGTACGTGGTAATTAGTTCATTAACGTTCATATAAATGTGCTAATTGTTGCTTGGCTGGCTCGGACTAAAGATGAGCATGTTTGTGTCTAGGGGGAGAGAGAGCGAGGATTATCTGCTTCAATTTGGGATTAGCAGATGACCAGCGACAGCTGGGTGTAATGCCTACTTTATGCTCCGTCGTACCACGGTATCGTGCGGTGGAAGAAAAAAAATCACACCCAGTGTGAAGTGGGCGGTGTGGTCATCACAGTGGTCATCATAGTGATGGAAGCTCACATTTAAAAAAAAATGATTTTTTTGAAGAGCATAATCCTATTTATAGGTTATTAATGTCATCATGTGTCTCGCTAGCCAATCACAGTGCTGAATAGAGTCAGCCAATAGAGTCAGCCAATCACAGTACAGCTAGGGGTGTACTAATGAGCCAATCACAATACAGCTAATACACAACGCGTCGCGCTGCGACGCGTTGTGAGCTTGTAGATCGGCTATTTTCAGAGCGCAACACCCAAGCGCTATCAAACATAAAATGACTTGTCTTTTAGTTCTACTCCACTAATCCCTCCCTGATATTTTAGTCTAGTTTTTATTTGTTGACGAAATTGTCAATATATTTAGTCTTAGTTTTAGTCATCATAGCGTCATAGTTTTAGTCGACGGAATCAACACTGGTCACATCACAGGTTTACAGGTGTAAAACAGTGGGTGAAATTAGTTTTTGTGCATACTCCATCGTTTTTGTTATTTCCATAAAAGAAAAGGAGGGGGGGTGGGGGGGAGGAAAGATCAATCGATAAGAAACAAACAAATTATTAAGGCGCGGTAAGTAAGATATGCTATGGACTTAGTTAAAGACGGGGTGCCGTGATTTTCAGTGATCCCCCCCCCCTAAAACATAATCATCAGGTATTATGGTTATACTAGGAGGAAGATTTTTTTCAAAAAAGTGTTAAAATTATGTTTTTATGTGGACACGCCTCCAGTTCATTAAGTATACCTGGTTCTCACCTTAGCACCTCCTCCACCACCTTATTACCACCCACCTGTCCTAGTCCCTCCTCCTCCTCATGCCCACACCTGTTGTATTATGATAATGAGGGGGAGGGTATCATTTTACTGTGTCATTGTCTCCGCCAGGCCGAAGGTATGGCGGAGAGTATGTTTTACCCTCCGTGTGTGTGTGTGTGACACATGAAAAACAGAAAAAGTGCAAAACCATGGCACCACCTCTTTAAAAAATTGTGGGGTTCCTGTTGCTATGTACAGTATATAGCAACACACATTTGTTGTAATCTTTGAATAAATATTTGAAGTTTTTCAGAAAACGATTTTGAAGGCGTTTTTAGAATGGGCCTCAGGGCTCAATGGGTTAAGGTGCACAGCACACCCGGCGTGTACTACGAGGCAATATAAATCAGGCCTAATGACCCTCCATTACCACGTTAACACACACAGATATCTAGGAAATACACACACACACATCTGCTAATATAACCTAGCATGTTCTCTCTTGTACTTCAGCCACAAAAAAACAAAACAACCTCAATAAATAAACAAAAAACAAAAAAAAGAAACAAAAAAATGATTTAATTGTCGCTGCTGGATATAGTAAGAACATAACAGAAGAAATAAAATCTAAATATAAACCTTGAAAATATAAACGCCTTTTCATTTACAAATGTGCCGAGGTAAGGTCTTTATCTTTTCTTTTAACGTACTACATGAGTGGACATTTGTCACAGGGAGGGAACGTGCACGTGTACACACACATATTCACCACAGAGTGTGTTCCTGTGTGACCGTGGAACAAAACCACACAACTCCATTTCAGGCTGAATGCAGGAAGCAATGAGATTCATGAGCAGCGTTACTGCAGGGCCATCACTGGGGAGATGATCTCTCTCTCTCTCTCTCTCTCAGAAACCCTGCTGTTCTACAAGGATCCAGAGGTTTGCATTTTGCAGCCCGTCTAAACCACTCAAACCCTATACTGTGTTGACCGGAGTCCCACAGGGTTCTACACTAGGCCCACCTCCTTTTAACCCCGTAGCCTACACCAGATCTCTTATATTGGATGTGAACCACATCCTGATGGTGATTCAAATGTGATTTCTGAAGATGCTTCTCTTGACACTGAAGCCTGATTTATCCTTTGTTGTATGAAAGTATCACTAGACAACAATAAGCTGGCAGCAGCTCGTAGCCATCAAGTTTAAATTTAAAAGAAAAATCACGCCTATGTCGTTAAGTTGTTACCACAGCAACCAATGCAGATAAGCTGGTGATGTCTGAAAACACAAATCCCAATCTGATCATTTGCAAATAAAAGAGTGGACAGTCAATCCTAAAGACCACATCTGAGTGTGGTCTGAACAAAGCCTAAATCATAGCAGAGGCTATGGTTGTCAGCAGGAAACTGCTTGGTTGTCTGCTGCAGGTATAGACGAATCCACAGACGCGCTGCCTGTAGGCAGCCATAGCTGCGGTGTCAACGTTCCGCATCGCGACACCGCAGCAATGGCAGCTACAGGCATCGCGTCTGTGGATTCGTCTATAGTCTCGCGTAGCCAGACAACTATTCCACAATCTCTGAATGCTATATAGAGTCTGGAACTACACAGACTCTATATAGAAATCCGAGAGAGGAAACTGGCACTTCCGTTCACGAAAATATATTTTAAAATATCTTTACATTTTATTTTTTAATTTCCATTTCTGCTAAGCAGCGAGCTAAACATAATTAGATGATTTGTATTTATATTAGGATAAATTTGCGCGACTGTAAAGACGAAACGGAAGTGGGGAGGAGGCTTCACATCCGGTTTATATTCTAATCATGATCAGAGCGACCGAGTCCCAGACTGTATGACCGGAAACATTTGAACATTGTGGGAGGCAACAGTATGACCAACACGAGACTACTGCAGGTATAGGGCATGAGACCTTACCCTAAGTGAAGGAGTTCAAGCACATCTCAGCGTATTGTTGCCCGAGTGAGCAGGAGAACCGGAGCAGCAGAAGCGTGTTTTTTCTGTGACCTATAAGAGAGCTGAGCCGACGAAGACGAAGCTTTAAATCTACCGGTCAATCTTCGTTCCTATACTCTCACCTATATGGTCAAGAAATGTGGGTCACGGCCGAAAAAAACAACAACATTACAGATACAAGGCAGGCGAAATGAGGTTTCTCAGGAGGCTGGCTGGCTGGCATCTCCCCTTAAAGGGGTATTTCACTTTCAAAAAAACTTTTGGTCATTTTATCATCTACTCAGGCTTTTGTGAGCCCCCCAGACCGTATTTAAGTTGCTTGATTCAGTATTTAGATATTTGATAATCATTTTATCAGACACGCCCCCTTCCTATACAAACCCATTATAACTTCAAACTCCATTTTTAACATGTTAGATTCGTCAAAAACACCCATCCTTGGTTCTGGTGACTCACCCTGCCCTCCTAATTCGTGAGGGGGCCGTGTTTTTTCGATAACTTTTTTCATTTATTTTTAATATTTTTTTTTAAATGAAAAAGATTAAATACATTAAAAAAATTTAATAAAATAAAATAAAATAAAAAAAGTAATCGAAAAAACACGGCCCCCCTCACGTATTAGGAGGGCAGGGTGATTCAGCAGAACCAAGGACGGGTGTTTTTGATGAATCTAACGAGTCTAACGAGTTTGAAGTTATAATGGGTTTGTATAGGAAGGGGGCGTGTCTGATAAAATGATTATCAAATATCTAAATACTGAATCAAGTAACTTAAAAACGGTCTGGGGGGCTCACAAAAGCCTGAGTAGACGATAAAATGACCAAAAGTTTTTTTGAAAGTGAAATATCCCTTTAAGGCCAGGGGGAGAAGCTCGGTGAGCCGTCAGAGAATCGGACAAGAGCCGCTGCTCCTTTCCATATATAGACAAGGAACCAGTTGATGGTGGTTCAGGTCTCTAGTAGTAAAGGATGCCTCCTCCTGGTCGCCTCCCCAGGGAGGTTTTCCAGGCCCGCTCAGCTTGGAGGAGACCACAGGGCGGACCAAGGAGGACCAGGTGATGAGATAGTCCTGGACCCACTACATATCACTGATGTGATCATTCTGGGCCCCACTACTGTAAGCCTATGCTGTCATTGCTGTGTGCTGTATATATAGGTGGTATGGTCCTTTAACCACTTAAACCGGTTGAGCGGAGTCCCTCAGGGCTCTATGCTAGTGTTTTTTCAGTTGTCTGTTATCGTGGGGAAAGCTTTACCTGAAAATAGCCGATCTACAAGCTCACACGCGACGCATTGTGAGCTTGTAGATTGGCTATTTACAACGCGTTGTGAACGTGTAGATCAGCTATTTTCGGCAAGCACTGCAACATCGTTGTATGACGAGTGGGAATCAGGCAGCGGCAAAACACTGAGCAGAGGACACGTGCGTGCGTGTACACACACGCACGCACACACAGGAACAGAGTGATGATAAAAGAAGTGAAGAGTGAGAGAATTGATGATTAACTGTAGAGAGAGAGATCCTAAGAATAATAAGAATGAAGCTGTGCCTTACTGCCCAGAAACAGCACACACACAAACACACACACACACACACACACACACACACGGAAGTAGTGTCAGTTGTAAATGGGGTGAGATTCCTGCTCTTACTGTCCCTAGAGGCACAGCAGATATTGCTGTGTGTGTGTGTGTGAGAGAGAGGTGACTGTGTGTGTGTGAGGTGTGTGTGTGTGTGAGAGAGAGAGAGAGAGAGAGAGAGAGAGAGAGAGAGAGAGAGAGAGAGAGAGAGAGAGAGAGAGAGAGAGAGAGAGAGAGAGAGAGAGAGAGAGAGTGAGAGAGAGAGAGAGAGAGAGAGAGAGAGAGAGAGAGAAAATAAGTGTGTAGGAGTGTGTCTACTCATGGTGGTGGTGTGTGTGTGTGTGTGTGTGCCACACCTGCATAAGACTATGACTGACTGTGTGTGTGCGCGTGTGGGTTTGTGTGTGTGCATGTGTGTATGCGGGCGTGCATGTGAGAGAGAGAGAGAGGAGAGAGACAGTGATTGTAATGCCTGCTGACAACCTTTCTTCTCTCCCTCTCTCCCCCTCTCTCTCTCTCCCTCTCTCATCCCTCCATCCCCAGAGGTCTTAGCATGCTGTTTAGGGAGTTGAAATCTGTTGACTCTTCCCTCTGCTATCCTAACGCCTCCCTCCTGCCTGGTCTAATGCTTTTACCATCTCTGGAGGCTGGAGAGAGAGAGAGAGAGTGTGTGTGTGTGTGTGTGTGTGTGTGTGTGTGTGTGTGTGTGTGTGTGTGTGTGTGTGTGTGTGTGTGTGTGTGTGTGTGTGTGTGTGTGTGTGTGTGTGTGTGTGTGTGTGTGTGTGTGTGTGTGTGTGTGTGTGTGTGTGTGTGTGTGTGTGTGTGTGTGTGTGTGTGTGTGCGAGTCAGTCTCATATCGCTCGGGGATGGAAAACTAGGCTGCAATACTTGGGAGCCAACGGCAAAATAATATTAGTTTTTTTTTATCCAACAATATAATATAAGACACACACACACACACACACACACACACACAGCATGCACCCAGGGCGGCCATAGCTTAACAGGTAGAAAGTGTTGCCATGTCTGCATATTATAAGTGACTTTGGGCTTGTTTTTCTGTAAAGTCACTTTTAAATATTGGTGGTTGCGTTTTTTTTGGGATTGTTTTTAATGTGTAGTTGCTCATTATGGACTTGCTTCACGTCAAAGACGCCCAAATTAATATGTATGTGTCCGCCGGGCCTCTCACCGGACCCGCATACAAGATTGATGTTGTTAAAATGTTAACCCCCCCCCACCCCCCGTTCTCAGTCAAAGGGCGCGTTCGAAAATTACGCACCGGAGCACACTCGCCTATTAGTTTGTATTGGCCAGTGCGCTCAGTGCTGTATTTTCGAACGCACCCAAAGTGTCCCTGAGCAAGACACTTAACCGCCCTTAACTGCTCCCTGGGTGCTGTATTAATAACGCCCACAGCTCCTAATAGGTAGGATGGGTTCAATTCCCTTTCTCCATGCACAACATTCACAATCAGGGCTACAACTATCCATTATTTTCTTAGCGATGGTTCTATCGATGACTTTTTCCTATTAATCGAATAATTTAAAAACACATGTTTTTGTTTTGGTTCAGTCCAGTCTAAACTAGTCCAGTCTAAACTAGTCCTGTCTAAACTAGTCACTTCTTGTCTTTTGGCTCAGAAACAGAATGGAGGTATGAAATAAATAAAACAACAGTTCCCATAGCAACCACACTATACTACACCACACCATAATACATCTTCACACACACACACACACACACACACACACACACACACACACACACACACACACACACACACACACACACACACACACACACACACACACACACACACACACACACACACACACACACACACACACACACACTAGTGACCGTGTGGAATTAATGTTAACATATGTGTTACTTATGGTGCAACTCCACATGTGTGTGTGTGTGTGTGTGTGTGTGGGGGGGGTGTAGGTCCAGTAGAATAATCCGTCTTTGTTCCATTCAATAATAAATACATTTTGTCTCGGATAATTCCTCTGCCCACTGGCATGACAGAGCGAGAGAAGGCAAGAGATAAGGAAGAAAGAAATCAAGAACAATATGCTTTTTTTTACAAGCATAGAATATCAAGGTTAAACATTCCCTTAATGACTTTTCACTTTTGTTTCCTTGTAAAGACAAGACCTCAGTGCATTGGTTAATTAGTAACATAGAATTCTTGTGCAGCTGTTTATAGGTGAACTGTTGAGGCAACGCAAGACAGTCTTCAAAAAGGTAATTACACCCGTTTCTTTACAACCTGTAAGCCTACGACGTCGTGACAATAAAGACGAAGCTGATACTAGCAATAACATAATGTAGAAATAGTCTTACAAGTAAAAGTCCGGATTTTTTTTTTTACTTCAGTTAAATTACAAAAATATTGGGATGAAAATATAAATAGTAATGTTAAATGGTGCATTTATATAGCACCTTTATCCAAAGCGCTTTACAATGTGGTACAATGTGCATTACATTCACCCATTCACACACCGATGGAGGAGGAAACCATGCAAGGCACCAACCTGCTCATCGGGAGCAATTAGGGGTTCAGCGTCTTGCTCAAGGATACTTCAGCACCAACTGTGGGGGAGCCCGGGATCCAACCGGGAACCTTCCGTTTTCCCAAGCAGCCTAAAGCTGACAGAGCCACTGCCGCCCTAAATATCAGTTGTCGGTGAAAACCTCATACGTATGTCCAAAAACAGTTACTTTTCGCAGCAGATCTACAAGCTCAAAACAAGCTGCAGATCTGCTACTTTGATTTTTTTTTGTGTGACGCTGTAGTATCATTATGTAGGGCGTTAATTTACCAAAAAAAAAACACAAAAAGTTAATATAATGGAGATAAGAGGCTTCTGCCCGACGGCAACGGTATACTTCAAAGTACCAAAAAATAAATGTACGCAGAAAGCAAAAGTTTGATGAGCTTGAAGTACATTTACTTAAGTACTGTACTTAAGTATTAAAAGTATAAAGTATTTGTACTTTACTTGAGTATTTCCAAAATCCAATACTTTTACTTCTACTCCACTACATCTCAGAGGCAAATATTGTACTTTTACTTCACTACAGTTATCTGAAAACTTTAGTTACTAGTTACTTTTCAGATATAAATTATGATATTATGAAACATACATTAACCACTTTAACCCTATTTTATATGGGCTATTTGAAAATAGCAGATCTACAAGCTCACAATGCGTCGCATCGCGACGCGTTGTGAGCTTGTAGATCTGCTATTTTCAAATATCTCAGTACTTTTACTTTTGGTACTTTAAGTACATTTTGATGCCAATACTTTTGTACATTTTGATACCAATACTTTTGTACTTTTACTCAAGTAAATTTTGAATTCTGGACTTTTACTTGTAACAGAGTATTTCTACAGTATATTGCATTGGTACTTTTACTTAAGTTAAAAATGTGAGTTCTTTTTCCACCGCTGCTTGAAGCAGCACTGAAAAAAACAACGGCAGCAATCAGTGTTCCACCAAAAGCTGGTCGCCTGTGATGACCAGGGTTTATTGGGGACAGAGCATATCTCTGTGAGCAGAGCCTTCTGGGTAATGAACAGTCATAATCTAACCTGGGGCTCGCAGGCTGACACATAGACATCTAAATGACATTGTGAAAATAACAACTGCTGAGGAACCGGCGTTGACAGGCCTGGTTAACCCCTTCAGTACGGGAACGCATACCGTGTCATTTTAAGACGTATTTGGGCAATTCAAAAATAGCTTGTAGATCTGCTATTTTTTCTTGAAAATGTGTGCAAATCTTTGAATATATATATATATATACATTTTTAACTTCAAATCTTTGCTTTTGTAAAAATATTCTGAGATGGGGGGGGGGGGGGGTCCGCGGACGAATACATATCATTTTGGGTGGTCCTTGACATGAAATAAGTTTGAGAACCACTGATATTATAGCAACATACAAAAAAAAATTAGGATTTAGAAGACATTTGTAGAATCTCCCAGAAGTTAAAAAAATGTTGCTTTAAAAATATGATATTATTATGTTAGATTATTATATTATATATTCAAAGATAAGCACAAATGTTCATGTTTTTTCTAAAACAATAGCAGATCTACAAGCTCGTGAGCTCATCATCTCATGAGCTTGTATATCTGCTATTTTTGAATAGCCAAAGTATAAAATAATGGTTATAGAAAAACATCTAAAATGACACGGTATATAGCGCGGCACTCGGTGCCGCGCTATGAGCTTGTATATCTGCTATTTTTTGAATAGCCAAAGACATCTTAAAATGGCACAGATGCCTTCCTGGTCTCAATGGGTTAAAGCCAGGAGGATGTCAGGAGTCTGGAAGCACCCGGTGAAAAATGAGTGACACCGCTCAACTGCGCTGCGACCTGCAAGCAAAATGCATGATGATGCATCGATGTGTCATATTTGCTTTTCCTATGAAGAATAATAAACAAAAATGTGTTAAGTGAAATATTGTTTGCCGGTATAAAGCAGGGACAATATTCTGCGTTACTGTTTAGGCCTTTTGCAGGCTTGTCACAATTATGACATAATAATCACCTAATCGCAACGATTTGAGATCGTCGCAATTATTTTTGGCAACTGCCGTGTTCGTCATAATCGTTCCCGTGTTGAAAAATGTTCATATATTTATTTATTTTTCCCAAAAATTGCTGATCCAGAGGTTACGACACGTTGTATCCCGACGGGTTGCAAGGTGGCAGATCGGCTATTTTAGCATTTTTTTGTTTTTAGTATAGTTATTAAATATGTTAGTCAAACTAAAGAACTAAAAGGCATTTATGTTTGGTTGCACTCGGGCTATAGATCGGCTATTTTCAGCATGCAACCAAGCGTAAAATCAGCCACTACGACGCCGTCAAGGCACCGCCAAGATACATTATAGTCGACTATAATCTTATTTAGTCGACTAAAACTAGACAAAAACTAAAACATTTCAGATGACTAAAATATGACTAAAACTAAACTGGAATTTTATTCAAAAGACTATGACTAAAACTAAATCAAAATTTGCTGTCAAAACCAACCCTGCTTGTACTGCCATGCTGTTTTAAAACTTGTTAATAAAGTATTCAATCAATCAATCAATCGATCGTGTTGCAACGCGTTGTGAGCTTGTAGATCGATTTGCCAAATCACATATATCAAGACCTACAAGACAGTGTTGATTTCGTCGACTAAAACTAACATTTTGACGAGAAATGTCTGTCGACTACCTTTTTTCTCTGACGAAAACTAAATCAAAACTAAATCAAAACTAAATAAAAAACTAAATCAAAACTAAAACAAAACTAAATAAAAAACTAAGCTATGACGACTAAAACTAAGACTAAATATGTTGACAATTTTGTCCACAAATAACTAAATGTTAGTGAGGGATCTAGTGGAGAAGAGATCCAGTAGAACTAAAAGACAAGTCATTTTATGCTTGGTTGCTCTCTGAAAATATAATAATATATTTTCAGCATTGCTATTTGTATTTTTTAAGTGTAAAATCAGCCATTACGACGCCATCAAGGCGCCGCCAAAATACATTTTAGTCGACTAAATCAACTGTAGATTTAGTTAACAGTTAACAGTAAAACATTTCAGTTGAGACTAAAATATGACTAAAACTGAATCAAAATTTGCTGTTAAAATCAACACTGCCTACAAGCAACAAAAAAAAAGATTAAAAAAGGCACGTTTTTGGACATACAAGGATTCCACCAGGCAGCGACGATGTTGAAAAACATAAATGCAGTGACACAGCTGTGGCAGTGGGTGCACGTGCAAGTGCGCACTCTCTCTCTCTCTCCCTCTCTCACGTGCACAACGGGTCCAGCCGGCGTAAAGTCTCATTTTTGCCCGTGATCCGAAATGAGTTTTGACACCCTCTGGTTCTAAAAATGAGCGCAATGCAATGTATTACAGCTTAATGCAACTCAATAAGTGTGTGTGTGTGCGCGTGTGTGTGTGTGCTTCTGTGTCCGTGTGTGTGTGTGTGCGTGCGGTGCGTCTAGACGTATGCGTGCTGTTGATAATGACTGAACCACTGATAATATCAGCCTGATACATTTGTATCGATCTTCTAAATACAGAGAGAGAGAGAGAGAGAGAGAGAGTCCGGTTCACACACATTTTCACAGCACAAAACTCATTTTCTGCACAATGTGGGAGACAGGGAGAGAGTGTGTGTGTGTGTGTGTGTGTGTGTGTGTGTGTGTGTGTGTGTGTGTGTGTGTGTGTGTGTGTGTGTGTGTGTGTGTGTGTGTGTGTGTGTGTGTGTGTGTGTGTGTGTGTTCATTTGAAGTGACGTTTATTGTTGTTGACGCGTGACACATTTCTGTAAGAGTTTGCCGGCTGGTGAAACATTGCTGCCTCAATCATCATACTATTAGTACTTAATATGCGTACTCACACACGCAGACACACACACACACACACACACACACACACGCACGCACGCATGTTCGCACACACACACACACCCACACACACTGACCTATATCTGCTTTTGAGAAAACATTCCCATCTCGAAAACAAAAATGAGGCCACATTCCAGAGACAGACATCCAACTCCTCTGTCTGTGACAGAAAACACATTTAGTCACAATCAGACACAAAACAATGACCCATTTACACACACAGGTCTGACATCTGTACTTGTAGTAAATTACGCAGGCCTGTTACTTCCTGTTTCTGTTCTAAGCGTTTCCTCGACTGAACCGGATCACAACCCAGGAAACATAACACTTCCTGTCACACACACACACACACACACACACACACACACACACACACACACACACACACACACACACACACACCACCCCCCCCCCCCCCCCCCCCCCCCTCTCTTGGGGACATTGCATTAACTAACTATTAACTAATGCCGGGCAATTAACAGAAAATATATCAAAACAGATATTTAGAACCAACAACCTTATAGGTTAATAGAATGATCAAGCAGGGGTTTTTCTCCCAAATTGACACAAAAACATTCTAATAGTTGTTTTTATTTGTATGATCTACTAAATCGATTAGACTGATTAATGACTTAATCCTGTATTATACTTTGTAAATGGTCAATGGTAATACGCCATGGCGTACGTCACAAACATAGTTTAAAAAAGCAGATCTACAATGGTGGTGTGCTGCCACGTACAAACATAGTTAAGAAAGATAGCAGATCTACATGAATACTGGGTCAGTCACGCACAGACGAGAGAGAGAGAGAGAGAGAGAGAGAGAGAGAGAGAGAGAGAGAGAGAGAGAGAGAGACAGAGATACGGAGAGAGAGAGACGGAGAGAGAGAGAGAGAGAGAGAGAGAGAGAGAGAGAGAAAGAGAGAGAGAGAGAAATAACGAGAGAACGGATGCCAGACAGAATGACAGAGGTTATGACTCCGGTCAGGAGAAATAGAGAGCCGGTCAGGAGAAATAGAGAGGCGAGGAGATGGGAAAGGCTAGGATGGGAAGGATGGGAACAATTAGAGGAGAGAAGAGAAGAGAAAGGGGGTTCAGATCAGGGTCATATTAAATGATACATTATGAAAGCAAAAACAGCCCACGTTCACCGTCCATCACAACCAGTCTGTAAAACCATTAGCACGCCATCAACCCGGCCTGTAAAAAAACACTATGGATGGCTGTCCGCCTGGTGAAATACGCAGCCTGCTGTCTGCCATGTTGGATTCATGTTGTGTTGTTGTGACGCTCCACTTGTGGAGATCCCATTTCCTCCCGTTATAAATCCATACGCAGCGCTTACAGATGGCCCGTGTTGCTTACATACCATCTCTGGCAAAAACATCATTCATATCGCGCACACACACACACACACACACACACACACACACACACACACACACACACACACACACACACACACACACACACACACACACACACACACACACACACACACACACACACACACACACACACACACACACACACACACACACACACAAAAGAGGGCAGTGGGCTGTTTTTTTACGAAAGCTGAGAGACAGACAGTGTAGGAGAGACAGACAGTAAGGTGAGAGAGAGACAGTGTAGGAGAGACAGACAGTAGGACAGCTGAGAGACAGACAGTGTAGGAGAGACAGACAGTGGGACAGCTGAGAGAGAGACAGTGTAGGAGAGACAGACAGTAGGACAGCTGAGAGACAGACAGTGTAGGAGAGACAGACAGTAAGGTGAGAGAGAGACAGTGTAGGAGAGACAGACAGTAGGACAGCTGAGAGACAGACAGTGTAGGAGAGACAGACAGTAGGACAGCTGAGAGACAGACAGTGTAGGAGAGACAGACAGTAGGACAGCTGAGAGACAGACAGTGTAGGAGAGACAGACAGTAGGACAGCTGAGAGACAGACGGTGTAGGAGAGACAGACAGTAGGACAGCTGAGAGACAGACAGTGTAGGAGAGACAGACAGTAGGACAGCTGGGAGAGAGACAGTGTAGGAGAGACAGACAGTAGGACAGCTGAGAGACAGACAGTGTAGGAGAGACAGACAGTAGGACAGCTGAGAGACAGAAAGTGTAGGAGAGACAGACAGTAGGACAGCTGAGAGAGAGACAGTGTAGGAGAGACAGACAGTAGCACAGCAGAGAGACAGACAGTGTAGGAGAGACAGACAGTAGGAGGGTTTGGGAATCGCTGATCTACACAGTTTGCTCATTCTAATGTTTGGCCTGTTAGTGGCGCTAGAGGAAAGGTCACAGGGTCATCAAAATCGGTTTCTTCCTCTTGGGAGTGTGAATGTACGCTGTTAATTTACATACAGAAGTGTGTGTGACTGTGTGTGTGTGTGTGTGTGTGTGTGTGTGTGTGTGTGTGTGTGTGTGTGTGTGTGTGTGTGTGTGTGTGTGTGTGTGTGTGTGTGTGTGTGTGCGTGCTGACTTTCCATGCTGTGGGCAACGGTAACCAAGGCGACTATGCATCTTGGTAAATATATCTACATATCCACAATATCATAACAATAGCGTTCTTCTATTTTTATGAATCCAATCATTCACCTTAACCTCAGATGAAACTCGCCTCATAAGAAAACGTTTTATTGTTCAGGTAAAAGAATCATTTAGAATAATGATGAGTCAAGTAGAAGTAAAAGTAGTCGCCCCCAAAGAAGAATTACTTTACAGTAAGATTAAGAAAGTATGAAGGGAAATGATTGGTTAATTCATTCGATCTTATCGTTTAAACCAGGGGTGTCAAAGTGGCGGCCCGCGGGCATTTTGCGGCCCGCGGAAAGGTCCATGGCGGCCCGCGAAGTGATTTGAAAAAACACCTTTTCACCTTTTAAACAAACAATAAAACAACATAATTGAAAAGTATGAATCATACGTGCTCGTCCATTTGGCCAGTACAAATAAACAACATGAGGCTGACAAGAAAATTAAGCAAACAGAAACTTTAACGATCCTATAAGCTCACGTTTATAGATAATCTATTGTCGGTGAAGAGATTTGCTGTGGATGGATAAGAAAAGGAGGGGAGCAAGTACAGACCCTTGGGGGACCCCGGTCAACTAAGCTAAAGGCTAAGGAATGGGATTCAAGATCTGATTTGTAAAAAAATCGGTTAGTTTTTTTTGCCTTTCAGATTGCATAAAGCATTGGTTCTCAAAGTGGGGTCCGGGGACCCCCAGGGGTCCTTACGGGGGTTCCAGGGGGTCCCCAGTAAAATGTGTTAATATAGCATCACAATAATTTTTACCTTTTATACTTTGGCTATTCAAAAATAGCAGATCTACAAGCTCATAGCGCGGCACCGAGTGCCGCGCTATGAGCTTGTAGATCTGCTATTTTAGAAAAATCATGAAAATGTGTGCAAAACTTTGAATATATACATTTTTCAAGTGAACATGTGTAACTCATATCTTTGCTTCTGGGGGGTCCCTGGAACAAAATATTTGAGATGGGGGTCCTCGGCCAAATACATATCATTTTGGGGGTCCTTGATATGAAAATCTGCCAGAGAACCACTGGCATAAAGCACTGAACATGGCCTTGTTCAGACTGCATGAAACCAATCTGAGTCCAATCTGGTTATAGGAAATCAGATTTGGAATTCATTTTTAAACTATTTCCCAACAAAAAAACAGAAAAATATATATTTTTAACAACATAACCACACCTTTACACACATCCTAAATGAAAAGTGACGGGAAAAAATCTGCTGACAAGACCAAGATAATCATCCATGAGCGATCCAATGGCAAAAATGTCATTTTTATCCACTGTTGTTCCCACAATCTTAAGCCGGATCTCATCACCTTGCTGGATCACAGTGTCCTCATCAACAGTCTTATATAGTAAGGGGGGATTGGAGTTGGGGTCAAGCTCCATTTCTGAGGGAATGGAATGACCAGAGATGGAAACAAAGACATGGGACCTGTTTCTGTGAACAGCCCAACCTTGTTAACCTGAGCGACCACAGCATCCACTACTTCCCCCTTAACACGTTAAAACGCATCCTTGTAACCAGTTTAACCATCATTTTATCCTTTGGCTATTCAAAAATAGCAGATCTACAAGCTCATAGCGCAGCCCCTAGCTTGTATATCTGCTATTTTTGAAAAGATTGTGAAAATGTGTGCATATTTTTTGAATATTCGGTTCTCCTCAGTGGCTGGAGCAATTGATCTGAATTTGCACACAGCCAATGCGCACGTAACAGCGAAGCCTGTTTTTCGCTTTCCCCAAACGTCAGCTGTTTATTAGAGTTTTTGTGTACGCTGGCTACCGGGTTGCCAAATCATGTGCGCATATCCCCCCCACGGGTATGGTCTAGTTTCTTTAAAGCGAACAAAACTCAAATCTTTGCTTCTGGGAAAGGGGGGTCCCTGGAACGACATATTTTGAGATGGGGGGTCCGCTGCCAAATACATAATTTTGGGTTGGTCCTTGACATGAAAAAAGCACCACTGATACAGTAACATACGATTTTTCAGAAAACTGTTAGCATTTAGAAGACATTTTGCAGAATCGGAAACCTGCAGGTCTTAATGGGTTAAAAATGGGAGGAAGACAATGGCCTTGTGTTTGACAGGGTAAAGGACCAACCCTCTCCCTGTCCCAGATCTGATTCTCTATCCACATTGAAGACTTTGGATTATTCTCCTTATCTCTCTACTCTTACCTGTTCCTCTCCTGTGTTTCACTCTTACTGTGTTACTGCAGCCACACCCCACTAACCCCACAGGGCTCAATAAAGGTTGATCTTATCTTATATCTCAGCAGTATAATAGTGGCATCATAATACCGCCATATGAAAATGACTTACAAAGTAAAAGTCCTGTATTTACTTCACTTAAACTGCCAAATTAAAAGTACTAAACCTTTAAAAAAATGTTAAGAAAATACATGAACTACAATCTAAAAAAAAACATTGCATTGTGAGCTTGTAGATCTGCTATTTTCAAATAGACAAAGTACAAAGCTCAATTGATTAATGTATAGTATGTTTTATAATAAGTAAGTAAGTAATCATGTAAATCTGTCATATAAATGTAGTGGAGTCAAAAGTGGAGTCAAGGCCCGGACCACTGGCCTAGCGGTCCGGGCACTTATAGGCTCTGAGTGGCCTGGCGGCGAGTCATGGGTTCAAGTCCCATTCCCGGCGCCCTTTGCTGCGTGTCTCTCCCCATCTCTCTCTCTCCGTTTCCTGTCCATCTCTGCTGTATGCTATCAATTAAAAGGCAGAAAAGCCCCCAAAAAATATTTTGCAAAAAAAAAAAAAAATGAGTCAAAAGTACATTTACCTCTGAGATGTACAAGCATAAACTAAAGTATCAAGAAAAGGAGATATCTCGGGTAAAGTAAAAGTACCTTGAAATTGTACTCAGCATTGTAAGCAGTTTGAAGAGCAGTGGAGACAGAGGGTTGGGTTGGGTAGAGGGTAGGAGATAGGGGGTAGGAGATAGGAGATAGGGGGTTGGGTTGGGGTGGGGCGGTTGGACTTTACGGCCCTCCGTAAACCTTTTATCCCATCCAGGAAGTGAAAAATTATTTCCCTGACGATAAGGAAGTGAGCGCTGAGAGAAATGTGCTTATGAAGCTGAGACACATCGTAAAGTCTGCTCATGAACTCATAAAGACAAGAAGCTATCAAACCTATACAAGCCCTGTGGTGAGAGAACAATGCTCTCTCTCTCTCTTTGTGTGTGTGTGTGTGTGTGTGTGTGTGTGTGTGTGTGTGTGTGTGTGTGTGTGTGTGTGTGTGTGTGTGTGTGTGTGTGTGTGTGTGTGTGTGTGTGTGTGTGTGTGTGTGGATATCTATCTACAGTATCTATCTGCAATAAATGACTTTCGCAATTATTTTTGATCAATATTGAGATCATGATTTTTTTTTTCGCGATTACTGGAGTTTAGTGAAAAAATATATTTTTCACAGAAACAAAACTCTTGCTTTCACATGCATGTTACTCCTGTACATTCCTGCTAATAAAATGGCTCCTGATTATTTACCTATACTGTAAATGCTGTGCATCTCAGAATGAATACCAAATCTTAACACTAAACTAAATCAACAGAGCACTGCTTTCACGTTTACATAGTGCTACCATTCCTGCTATTTAGCAGTGGTGTAAAAAGTACTCACACCTTTTACTTAAGTAAAAATATCAATACTGCAATGTAGAAATACTCTGTTACAAGTAAAAGTCAAGAATTAAAAAATTACTTGAGTAAAAGTACAAAGGTATAGGTATCAAAATGTACTTAAACTACCAAAAGTAGAAAGTACTCATTATGCAGAATGTCCCACAGTTTTCAAATGTATAGAAATATTTTGAAAATAGCAGATCTACAAACTCACATTGTGAGCTTGTAGATCGGCTATTTTCAAGTGGCCGAAATGTATATAGGGCTGAAGTGGTTACTGTATGTTTTGTTATAATAATCAAAATCTACAAAGTAACTTAAGTTTTCAGATACATGTAGTGGAGTAAAAGTACAATATCTGCCTCTGAGATGTAGCGGAGTAGAAATAAAAGTACTGAAAATTGGAAATACTCAAGTAAAGTAAAAAAAATACCTCAGAATTGTACTTAAGTACTGTACTTAAGTAAATGTACTTAGTTGCTTTCCACCACTGCTATTTTAGCACATCAATACATGTAAATAATCAGACGATCAGATGCTCATTTAATTGTGGTTATAGAATAGACTCAAAATCGTGATCATGGTGAATAAATGTGTTTAATTGTGCTGCGTGTGTCCTCTCCACAGCTCCATGTGTCACCATGTGGAGAAGCGGCTGAACTGGGACCAGTTAAAAGGACACTGGAACTCTTATTAACCCATGAAGACCGGGAACGCATCTCTGTCATTTCTAGATTTCTTTGGCTATTCAAAAAATAGCAGATCTACAAGCTCATAGCACGGCACCGAGTGCCGCGCTACGAGCTTGTAGATCTGCTATTTTTGAAAAATCGTGAACATTTGTGCAAATCTTTGAATATATATATATTTTTAAAGCAAACATTTTTAACTCAAATCTTTGCTTCTGGGGGGTCCCTGGAACAAAACATTTTCAGATGGGGGTCGGCGGTCAAATACATATCATTTTGGGGGGTCCTTGACACGAAAAAGTGTGATATTATATTATAGCAACATACGTTTTTGCAGAAAACTGTTAGGATTTAGAAGACATTTTGTAGAATGGGAACCTCAGGCCTCACGGGGTTAAACCAGTATGGATCCATGAGAGACCGGTGGCCCCTGTTTCATTAAAACCATCCATCTGTGTGGAGGACAAGCAGCTCAGTAGGACACCGCGCGCACGCACGCACGCACGCACGCACGCACGCACACACACACACACACACACACACACACACACACACACACACACACACACACACACACACACACACACACACACACACACACACACACACACACACACACACACACACACACACACACACACACACACACACACACACACACACACACACACACACACACACACACACACACACACACACACACACACACACACAATACTTGATTTAGTGGGGTTCCCCAGGGGCTGGTCCAGGGGTGTTCACAAACTCTTTAGCTTGAGCCTTCGACACCCAAAAGACAAATGTGATGTCTCTCCCCAGGGAGGGAAAATAGCCGACTTACAAGCTCACGCCCAAACTCAGGACTAACCTAAAAGAATGGCTGACCTTAAAACACCATTGAGCATAGTTTCACTCCTGACACCTTGGTAGTAACCCCCCCGTCCCCACCCGTCCTTTCACTGTAAATATACCTTGTGATGCTACCTAGTTTTATTCCTATATGTATTGTATTGTATGTATTACTGATGAATTGAGTACAATGGACCACAATAGAAACAAGCCACCTGAGGCTTATTGTGTTATTGTTTTAGCATAACCTTTGACTGCATTGGCCAGGTCCATGAAAACAAGACCAAAAGAAGCGACTATAGGCTACATGAGCACACAGACACACACACAGCTATATGAAAATAGCATATCTACAAGCTCACAACATGTTGCGAATGCGACACATTGTAAGCTTGTAGATCTGCTATTTTCAAGACGATCTTGCTTGAAATGTGAAAATGGAATGTCTTTGAAAACATTTTAAATACTGTACACGAATCTTGTATGGCACAACATATTTTCAGATGGCGGGAAATGTTTAAGAACCACCGATTTAAACATTAGGAAGCAAGCCCAAGTGAAATAAGCAACTACACTTTAGTAACAAGCCCCCAAAAAAACAACCCGCAACTATCAATATTTACAAGAGACTGAACATAAAAACAAGTCCAAAGTCGCTTATAATAAGCAGACTTGGCAACAATGCCCTCCAGATGGACATGTCAACAGGCATTATTGATGTGACTCAAACGGTGTAATTTCATCAGAGCGGTGTGTGATGAGTGAGTGAACACACACTATGGCTGAAACACTATGAGATACACTGTAGCTGTTTGAACTCGTTTGTGTTGCTGCAATAGACAGCAGCAACAGATGGGACTTCTTTCTAAAACCTGCAGGACATTTCCACACACACACACACACACACACACACACACACACACACACACACACACACACACACACACACACACACACACACACACACACACACACACACACACACACACACACACACACACACAGTCAGTGATTATGTTTTTACAGAGTAGCCATGCCATAATATACAGTATTTATTCTGTGGCGTCATGCTGTAAAATAAACCTATTTATAACTGAGCCAAGATTCACTGACTGACTGTTTACTCTGTGTGTGTGTGTGTGTGTGTGTCTGTCTGTCTGTCTGTCTGTCTGTCTAAATTACTGACCGACTGTTTACTGACTGACTGTTCACTGACTGACTGTCTGTCTGTCTGTCTTTCTGACTAAATTACTGACTGACTGTTTACTGACTAAATTACTGAATTACTGACTGACTGACATTTACTGACAGAACGACTATTTATTGTCCGCCTGAGTGTGTCTTGACCGACTGACCATTTACTGCCTGAATGACTGCTTACTGAATGGCTGCTTACTGAATGGCTGCTTACTGAATGGCTGCTTACTGAATGACTGCTTACTGAATGACTGCTTACTGAATGACTGTTTACTGAATGACTGTTTACTGAATGACTGCTTACTGAATGACTGCTTACTGAATGACTGTTTACTGAATGACTGCTTACTGAATGACTGCTTACTGAATGACTGTTTACTGAATGACTGCTTACTGAATGACTGTTTACTGAATGACTGTTTACAGGCTGACTTCTTACTGAATGGCTGTTTACAGGCTGACTTCTTACTGAATGGCTGTTTACAGGCTGACTTCTTACTGAATGACTGTTTACAGGCTGACTGCTTACTGAATGACTGTTTACAGGCTGACTTCTTACTGAATGACTGTTTACAGGCTGACTGTGCGTATTGACTGACTGGCCCCCAGTGTAAGATATAACACGACTGAAGCTCAAACTAATCACACAACCAATATCTATCACTGGCCAGCAGGGAGCCCTGTGTGTGTGTGTGTGTGTGTGTGTGTGTGTGTGTGTGTGTGTGTGTGTGTGTGTGTGTGAGAGAACAGATTAAAGGCGGTGTGAAGAGAGAGGGAGAGAGAGAGAGAGAGAGAGAGAGAGAGAGAGAGGACAGAAGATGAAATAAAAAAGGAGAGCAGCGAGGAAGAGGAGAAGTGCAACCAGGGTGACAAAACAGAGGAATGAGGAGACCGAGGCCGTGTGACATCACAGAGCTCTGTGATTGGTCGCTGAGCCTTTCCTCACACACACACACACACACACACACACACACACACACACACACACACACACAGCAGGGACAGGTCCAGCATGGAAAAAACACAGTGCATGTTTTTTACTACAGTTTACTGCTAAACAGGAGTAAAAAAACAAATGGGAAACGAATGGGAAACACTCTGGAATAGTGTGGTTGTGTTTACCTGCAGAAACACTCTGGAATAGTGTGGTTGTGTTTACCTGCAGAAACACATGGTCATCCCGCTGTTTTTTTTTGTGTTTTCCTGTTTGTTTTGGTAGGAGGGGACGTTTTTGGGGCCAACCAAAACAAACCGTGAAAACAGGAAATAACAGCGAGAGGGCAATGTGTTTCTATAGGTAAACACCACCACACTATTCCAGTGGCTGATGACTGCTGGTAAAGATGGAAATGAATCATGGATAAAAACATGTATTTATTGTTTTGTAACGTAAACACAGGGCAAAGTTACATACTATCCCTTTATGTGTATTAAGTGGTTAATAGGGCATTGCACACAATGGATCCAACTGAAGGCCTTCACAAATGTGTGTCCACTGCAGCATGGTGTATGTAGTACAGTACGCTAGTGCTGCACGATTCTTGCTCAAATGTGAATCACGATTTTCCTCCATAAGAATTGAGATCACGATTCTCACACAATTCTCTTGTAAATATAAAAATATTAAGGAAAAAAAAAAAAAGAATAATAATAATTGAAAAAAAAAATCGTCATAATTTAAAATCGAGATCGCATAGGTGTCTGAATCGGGATCACGATCTTTTTTCGATTAATCGTGCAGCACTACAGTACGCACCAAGCTGCAGGGCGAGCTATATAGACCAATTATGTGTTTACCAGCATTGAGACTGGATGCACAGGTGATTGTTTCATGCAATCAATTCTCAACCTGTTGTTTTGGGGTGCGCTGGTTTCAGCACACCCCAACCCCCTCTTGTGTGTTGGCTGGTGCTGCGCGCCCTAGCGAGACCTGACAGAATGGGTTTCATTTGCAAACCAGTATGACGCTTGCAACCAGCGTGTGTTAAGGGGTCTATTTATTGCAACTATGCAATAAATAACCAAAGACTTTAGAAGACATATTTGTTTATTTAACCCATTTAGACTTGAGGCCCATTCTAAAAAACACCTGTACATAGCAACAAGAACCCCAAAAAGGGGTTCCCGTCCTGAAAGACACAGTTACAAATAGGGGTTCCCGCGGCCGCCCCCAAAATGAGTGAGACACACAGACTTTGCAGGAACTGCGTAGTCTGTGTGGTTTGAATCTAGCCTGGTCTGGCGGCTCTGGCCCCTCTCAATAGAGATTGGATTTCTCTCCCTACGAAGTTGTGGGGACCAATCAGGGCCTAGTATGCGAATATGGGGGCGGGTTTATCACAAGAGAATTTTTTTTAAATTTGCCCCTCGGAAATGCAGGTTCCACAACAGAGATTCCAGACTAATATCTACACAGTGATATTAGTCTGGCCATGCCAGGCTAGTTTGAATCCACCACAGTCCATCCAGACGAGGGGGGGGGGGGGGGGGGCTCCTCTCTGGCTGGAAGAGCCAGTACAGGCTATAGAGCGTGCCAACGTGTCGTCACCACAGGGGGGCGTGGCATTGGGCAATGTTAAGTCAACCTGGTTTTTACCTCTCAAAGATGTCCGCCGCTACCAAAAGACACTTGTTGACGCCCCCTTCGGCATTTTTGGCACGCTCTATACGACAGCAGTGGCAACACAGAATGGTTTGGGGAGGATTAATTGGCATAAGGACTAAATTAGGACACACACACACACACACAGCTCAGTGGCCTGGTGGTTAAGAGTGTCCACCCTGAGACTGGGAGGTCGGGGGTTCAATCCCCAGCTGAGTCATACCAAGGACTATAAATATAGGACCCGATGCCTCTCTGCTTGGCACTCAGCATGGAGGTTGGATTAGGGGTAAGTCCCTGAGACATACAGTGTCATGTCCAGAGGGTCTACTTGTACATCGAGCTGGCGCTGCCTCACGCTACGGTAACAGGAGATAGGCTCCTCCTCCTCCTGACCTACGGGCCATATGGCTCAGGATCCGCTGGTTCCCCAGGCTACTTACCGGTGGTGGAAAAAGTACTCAAATGTTTTACTTAAGTAAGAGTATCAATACTGCAATGTAGAAGTACTCTGTTACAAGTAAAAGTCCGGAATTAAACATGTACTTCAGTAAAAGAACGAAAGTATTGGTATCAAAATGTACTGAAAGTACCAAAAGTAAAAGTAGTTAAATGTTTGAAAATGACAGATCTACAAGCTCACAACGCGTCGCGAGCTTGTAGATCGTCTATTTTCAAATAGCCTAGGTATAGAATAGGGCTAAAGTGGTTAATGTATGTTTTATAATGTAATAATTTATATCCGCAAGTAACTAGCAACTACATTTTTCAAATAATTGTAGTGGAGTAAAGTATAATATTTGTCTCTGAGATGTAGTGGAGTAGAAGTAAAAGTACTGACAATTGGAAATACTCCAGTAAAGTAAAAGTACCTCAAAATTGTACTTAAGTACAGTACTTGAGTAAAGCTACTTACTTACTTACTTTACTTACTAAATTGGGAGGAAAGGGGGGGGGTAAAAAATAATTGGCTCCTCTAAATGTAGCTAACTAACCCTAGAACAAAGATCAAACAGAGGTGGTGAGAGTTTAACAGCAGGTGAGTGTTATTTGCGACGGAGGGTCCTAACTGGCCCCTGCAGCAGTGCCTGGTTCAACCCTTCAATTAAAACACGACCACAACACCTGGATCAGTAGGTGAACAGCCCCAATCAGCCTTGGACACACACACACACACACACACACACACACACACACACACACACACACACACACACACACACACACACACACACACACACACACACACACACACACACACACACACACACACACACACACACACACACACACACACACACACACACACACCCCCTCCCCATTACCCGACTAAGCACTCACTTTACACACCATGCTGTCTTAGACTTTAAACACACACCTGTGTTATAGCAGACAGATATGTAGGGCAGCCAGCATCCTTCAGAACAAAACGCTTACATGAACAAACCCTTACTCCCCGCTCTGCTGCAGCAGGCAGACTTAATAACGGACTGCAGGCCCTGGATGAGTGTGGGTGAAAGCTGCATTTAACACTTTCACACCGAGAACGCATGTGTGACATTTTAAGATTTATTTGGCTATTCAAAAATAGCAGATATACAAGCTCGAGCTTGTATATCTGCTATTTTTTGTTTTCCATAGCGAACATTTTTAACTCTAATACAACTTCTGGGGGTTCCCTGGAACAAAATATTTTGAGATGGGGTCCGCGGACAAAATTCATATAATTTTGGGGGTCCTTGTCATGAAAAACGTTTGATTATAGCCACATAATTTTCTATTTAAAAAACTGTTAGGATTTAGAAGACATTATTTGTAGAATCCCCCAGAAGCAAAGATTTGAGTTACAAATGTTTGCTTTGAAAAAAAAATATATATACACTCAAAGATTTGCTAAAATGTTCAAGATAAAAAAAAAAAAAAAGCAGATCTACAAGCTCATAGCGCGGCACTCGGTGCCGCGCTATGAGCTTGTAGATCTTCTATTTTTGAGTAGCCCAAAGAAACCTAAAAAATGACACCGATTCTAGTCCGGTCTGAAAGGGTTAATGGACAGGCATTATGACACAAGCTAGCAGGAGAAAGGACGCTCCCACCAACCTGACCTCGATACTCACACTGCTTCCAAACAACACTCAGCTCTCTCTGTTCCTATACTAGCTGAAGCAGGGGGTCTTCAATGCATTTTTTCAGGCCAAGGACCTCCTTAGCTGAGAGAGAGAGAGATGAAGCAGGGACTCTCCCACAACATACTGTTTTTCATAGATTTCATAGCTAGCTCAGACTTGTTTGACAGCACTAGCATCGGTGTTGTGTAAATTCTTGTTTGTTTCCACATGACATCTTATTATCATTGGGCTCTAGCGGTTAGTATCAGTGGCTCTTAATAATAATGACAATGTATTTTTTATTTGTGTTGCACTTTTCATTCACAGGGAATCTCAGAGTGCTACATAGTTAAAACCATATATAAACTCCCCCCCCCCCCCTGTCAGGTGATAAGAAGCGGCTTGCTAGCTCCTCATGCATTTGGAGGAGGCATGAGCTCAGTTCTGGGCTCTCCCTATGCTGGCAGAGGGAGAGTAGCGCCCAGGATTACATTTGGTAATTGGCACTGGGTGAAAAAATGGGTTACAAAATCGTGGGATAAAAATTAAAAAATTAAACTAAAAAAACAACAACATATAATTATCACGGAAGGTTAAAAAAAACAGGGTTGAAAATGTCAAGCAGAAAAGGACATTTCTGACAGTAACTACACAACAATGTAACACAAAGGGCCTTCCTAAATATAAAGGTCTTAAAAGAGTCCAGGGTCTGAGGCGCCCTTAGACCACTTGGAAGGCTGTTCCACAGGCACGGTGCAAGTGAGCCGAAGGCCTGGTCCTCCATGGGGGCGAAGCTTGGGGTCCAGGCCCAACAAAATGGACCCTTAAAAGTCAGTAACTCTGAGTGTACAAATGGAACCAAATGGACCCTTACATGTCAGTAACTGAACGTATACAAAAGGAACCAAATGAACCCTTACATGTCAGTAACTCTGAGAGTGTACAAATGGAACCAACTGGCCCCTTGCATGTCAGTAACTCTGAGAGGGTACAAATGGAACCAAATGGACCCGCAAGGGTCCATTTGGTTCCATTTGTACACTCTCAAGAGTTACAGGGGTCCTCCAATTTAAAAGAGAGTGGTTCTCCGTAAGGGTCCATTTGGTTCCATTTTGCACACTCTCAGAGTTATGCGGGTCCTTGAAATGAAAAAAAGCTAGAGAATCACTGGGTTGAGACGATCAGTCCAGTGCAGTGCAGTCAGTAGGAGGAGGTTGAGACGATCAGTCCAGTGCAGTCAGTCAGTAGGAGGAGGTTGAGACGATCAGTCCAGTCAGTCAGTAGGAGGAGGTTGAGACGATCAGTCCAGTGCAGTGCAGTCAGTAGGAGGAGGTTGAGACGATCAGTCCAGTCAGTCAGTAGGAGGAGGTTGAGACGATCAGTCCAGTGCAGTCAGTAGGAGGAGGTTGAGACGATCAGTCCAGTGCAGTCAGTAGGAGGAGGTTGCTTGGACCCAACCTGTGCATAGCACAGATTCTTTGCTTTCTCTGACTCACTGACAGGGAACTGTTTGTGGTGTTGCGCAACGGACCAGTTCAACCACAAGAGAAGCGAGTCGAGACCCGTTCCTATTGTGTGGTGTTGAGTCACTTCACACCACCACAACCACTGGCATTATATACTGTATCCACCTAATTAACCTATTCTTATGACTGCTTCCTTCTGTGTGCCTCTTGTATCGGCTGTGTGACGCCATGTGTGTGTGTGTGAGAGAGAGAGAGAGAGAGGGAGGGAGAGAGTTCTGTATTCCTCTCAAATACTCCATTACCCCTCTTGCATTGGCTGTGTGATGCTAGACCTGTGTGTGTGTGTGTGTGTGTGTGTGTGTGTGTGTGTGTGTGTGTGTGTGTGTGTGTGTGTGTGTGTGTGTGTGTGTGTGTGTGTGTGTGTGTGTGTGTGTGTGTGTGTGTGTGTGTGTGTGTCTCAGAGAGAAATTCTCTCTTCTTACAAATACTTTTTATTCTACCTATTTCTCTATTTATCATTGGTTGGTTGTGTGGTGCTTTTGTGAATTTATGCATGTGTACGTGAGAGAGAGAGAGAGAGAGAGAGAGAGAGAGAGAGAGAGAGAGAGAGAGAGATGCATCACCAGATCTTGTTCCTCAACACTAAGCAGCCTGGCACAGGCAGGCCAAACCCCGCGGTGCTTTGGCCCGGGCTCAGCTCAGCTCGGCTCGGTTTGGGTGTCGGTGTCGGTGTCGGTGTCAGTCCCTTACCTCGTGTTGGTAGAGTTCCAGTAGACGACGTGTCTCTTGGCCAGGCCCACGGAGAAGAACGCGTGGAGCAGGAGGAGAACCGCAGCTCTCCTCCTCCACGCCGACAGCAGGGCTCCTGAGGAGGAGGTCCACGGATGCTCCTTCATCATCACCACCTCCTCTGGTCCAGCAGTCAGGCCAGGTGGCCCTGGGTCTCTCTCTGCTCCTCTGGGGTCACAGAGGTCACACCGGGGTCTGTGTGACAGCGAGACAGTGGAGGAAAAATTACTGATACTTTCATACATCTAGAAACACTCAGTTACGACAAGTAAAAGGTCCGGTATTTAAAATGTACTCGAGTAAAAATACAAAAGTATTGGCATCAAAAGTGAAAGTATTCATTATGCAGAATGTCCCATTTCACAGGTTCAATATGTATTCACATCTTTTGAAAATAGCAGATCTACAAGCTCACAACGCGTCGCATCGCGACGCGTTGTGAGCTTGTAGATCTGCTATTTTCAAATGGCCCAAAATGTATATTAGGGCTGAAGTGGTTAATGTATGTTTTGTAACAATAATCAAAATCTACAAAGTAACTAAAGTTTTCAAATAATTGTAGTGGGAGTAGAAGTACAATATTTGCCTCTGAGATGTAGTGGAGTAGAAGTAAAATTACCTGGGAAATTGTACTCGAGTACTGTACTTGAGTAAATGTACTCAGTCACTCTCCAGCACTGAGAGGATCAGGTCACACAGGGGGGTCTGTGTGTCACAGGTAGAGAGGAGACCACCCTGGACCCCTGGTCTGTGTCTCAGGTAGAGAGGAGACCACCCTGGACCCCTGGTCTGTGTCTCAGGTAGAGAGGAGACCACCCTGGACCCCTGGTCTGTGTCTCAGGTATAGAGGAGACCACCCTGGACCCTGGTCTGTGTCACAGGTATAGAGGAGACCACCCTGGACCCCTGGTCTGTGTCACAGGTAGAGAGGAGACCACCCTGGACCCCTGGTCTGTGTCTCAGGTAGAGAGGAGACCACCCTGGTCCCCTGGTCTGTGTCTCAGGTATAGAGGAGACCACCCTGGACCCCTGGTCTGTGTCTCAGGTAGAGAGGAGACCACCCTGGTCCCCTGGGGGGTCCAGAACGTCCAGATCACTCCACAGAAAGTCTCCCACCCTGTGGCTCACTTTAGGATCGGTTATTATTATTATTATTAAAACGGTGGATCGATGTCAAAGCATTCTAATGCGTTATGTGTAAAAAAAACAAAAAAAACACTACACAACTCCACGTCCGCGAAGTTTGTCCCACATGATGGTGTTGATGATGCGGGTTTAACGCACTTTACGCACCAAAAAAAGGCTTTAAATAACGCACTTTACGCACAAAACGACACGTCCGTATCCTTTAATGTGTAATCCTCTGCAGGCAGGCTGGATCCATGAGTTAATGAACTAGTAAATCAATGCGGTGTGTGTGTGCGTGTGTGTGTGTGTGTGTCAGTGTTTTGGCAGCATATTACATTCAACAGGCTGAGGCTGCGTGTGTGTGTGTGTGTGTGTGTGTGTGTGTGTGTGTGTGTGTGTGTGTGTGTGTGTGTGTGTGTGTGTGTGTGTGTGCGCGCGCGCGAGCGAGGAGTTTCAGGAAGGGAGGGACTGAGAGCTAGACGGCACAGGGGGGGGGGCGGGGCAGGGGTGAACTTTGGACCAATGGGAGGAGAAGGGTGTGGATTTAAAATCATGTTTCCATCCAGAGCCGTGTAATAAGAGAGTTATGATGACACTAGTGTTGAGACTCCCACCGTAAGAATGGAATGCGGAAGTGCACCGTGTCTTTCTCAATGAGATAGTTCCAATGTTTGGAACTATAGTCCATAGCAGCCCGCTTTGCGGTGAGATCTGAGCGTGACGTTACTCTCTCTCTTCTACACTCTGGTTCCATCATGTTATTTCGCTGCCTCGGTGCGCCCACTGGCGTGCTGTTCTACCACTGGCTGGTTCTCACACTTTATTTTAATTTTATACATTTTTTTCCAAGGACCCCTAAGGACCCCTATTATAGGGGTCCTTGGAAAAAAATAATAATTAATTAATACAATTTTTTTTAAAGTATAAAAGTATAATATATCTATATATATCTAAATAAAAAAAGTTATAGAGGCCCTATAATTCTGAGAGTGTACACAATGGAACCAAATGGACCCTTGCGGGTCCATTTGGTTCCATTTTGTACACTCTCAGAGTTACAGACATGCAATCAGTGGTGTAAAGTAACTAAGTACATTTACTGTTCTTAAGTGCAATTTTTAAGTATTTGTTTTTACTTTACTTTAATTACTTTAATATTTCGACTTTACAAAACTTTTACTTCTACTCCACTACATCTCAGAGGCAAATATTGTACTTTAACTACTTTTACTCCATTATAGTTATTTGAAAACATTAGGGACAGGTCGATTTTTAAAGAAGGGTACCCCTGGAGAAAATGTATGTGCCCTGATCTAAAAGGCCATGACCCTCCCTTTGACAAAAAAAAATAATCAATGACCCTCCCCAAGTGATTTAAAAAAAGAGTAACCCTCCCCGCCTAGAAGTGTCACGATATATTGTGTCCCGATATAGCCTATCGTGGTATTAAATTGTGATGATAGGTATTGTCATGATGTCATACTGTATCATAATATTTTTAATAAAATAAAAACACGTTCTTTTTTTGTGCCGGTGAAAGTTAGGAGTTTTTACTGTATGATATGAAATGTAAAGCTTATCATAATCATAGTAATTATTAATCATGTCCTCCATCATATTCAAGGTATTTTGGAGAGAAATGAAACAGACTCCAGTCACTTTCAGTTTAAAGCACTGCAGAGGGGAGGTGTTGTGTGTCAGCTGATGCTCGTTGACGCTCGTTAATGTGACATGCATCAGAGCAATTATGCCTCTGCACTCTCAAATAGGCCTACATCTAATCTAAGATTGTTTACACGGTATTATACTGTATCTGGTATTATAGTTTTTTTTTTAGCTGTTGGAAATAACTAGGCTGCACTTGGTTGGTAAAGTCCAGATGACAAAAATATGAGGTTTGTGGAATTTATAGTTATGCAATCTTATATTATATTATATTTGTTATATTAGTGTCTATCTGTCCTCTGAAACAATGGGTTTATAGTTAGTGAGAACTTCACTTCTCCATTAAGCTTGCACAAATGTATTTATTTGTGTGTACAAAGCACTTTGTAATTGTTTTTAACTTGCTTTATAACGTTATTTTAAACTAAAGATGATGGCCAATGTTGATGATGCATGAGAAAAGAACATTAATAATATATCATATCGATATCATGCCCAACATCATGTATCGTATTGTGAAATTCTTGACACCCCTAACCCTCCCCATCAAATACAACATGACATTTAAAACTGATATGTCCAATGTTTTGCTTTCCACATTGATTAGAACATTGCTGTAGTCAGTCTTGCTAAATGCACAGTGTATCTGTAGTAGTGGTAGCAGAATGGATAGTGTTCTCATCATTCTTACATGTGGGAAACCCATTGAATCCTGGTCAGATTGAAGAAAGTTGAATATTTGGTAACCAGTAGTTTAAAACTTTTGTCACTCTGCCCTTTTAATTATCAACTACAGTGACTACAACTACACTGTTGCCTACATAAAACAAATTAGGCTATCAATTATGGCCTGATGCTTCTGGTTTTACTTGTGGAGCTAGGCATCTATACACAACTGTCCATATACAGTAGATCCACATTAATCACATGCACAGAATTACTTCAAATGATTATGAATATCCAGTTATAGTAGGCCTATCTATAATGCATCTCTCCAATAACGCCTGTTGAAGTTTTGCTGAAATGGAGAGGGGTCATTGATCACTGTTGATCAATGACCCCTATCTATCTATCTATCTATCTATCTATCTGTAATGTAGTCTACAGTGAGTTTGTAGTTCTCTATCTATCTGTAATGAAGTCTACAGTGAGTTTGTAGTTCTCTATCTATCTATCTGTAATGAAGTCTGCAGTGAGTTTGTAGTTCTCTATCTATCTATCTATCTATCTGTAATGTAGTCTACAATGAGTTTGCAGTTCTCTATCTATCTGTAATGTAGTCTACAGTGAGTTTGTAGTTCTCTATCTATCTATCTATCTATCTATCTATCTATCTATCTATCTATCTATCTATCTATCTATCTATCTATCTATCTGTAATGTAGTCTACAGTGAGTTTGTAGTTCTACAGTGAGTTTGTAGTTCTACAGTGAGTTTGTAGTTCTCTATCTATCTATCTATCTTTAATGTAGTCTACAGTGAGTTTGTAGTTCTCTATCTATCTGTAATGTAGTCTACAGTGAGTTTGGAGTTCTCTATCTGTAATGTAGTCTACAGTGAGTTTGTAGTTCTCTATCTATCTGTAATGTAGTCTACAGTGAGTTTGTAGTTCTCTATCTGTAATGTAGTCTACAGTGAGTTTGTAGTTCTCTATCTATCTTTAATGTAGTCTACAGTGAGTTTGTAGTTCTCTATCTATCTGTAATGTAGTCTACAGTGAGTTTGTAGTTCTCTATCTGTAATGTAGTCTACAGTGAGTTATAGTTCTCTATCTATCTGTAATGTAGTCTACAGTGAGTTTGTAGTTCTCTATCTATCTATCTGTAATGTAGTCTACAGTGAGTTTGTAGTTCTCTATCTATCTGTAATGTAGTCTACAGTGAGTTTGTAGTTCTCTATCTATCTGTAATGTAGTCTACAGTGAGTTTGTAGTTCTCTTGCCCTCTTTCTGTCTGTAGTTGTTTGTTGCTGAAGACAGATGCAGGAGGTTGAGTAGCTCATCACACCTGCTTGTTTAGCAGCAAAGACCAGCTCAGCTTGTTACTGTGATGGATGTTCTGATCCAGCGGCGTGCGCGCACACGCACACACCCAGATCATTGAATAGTAGTTTTTTACTGTCACCTGCAGAAAAGTCATTTAGTGGGAGCATGTGCTGTAGGCCTACTGCATACCGTCCCTGTCGGTGGAAAGCTTGTATGTCCAAAACTGTTACTTTTATCAGCAGTGATGGAGGAAGTACGGCTACTCACACGTTTTACTTGAGTAAAAGTATCAATACCAAAAGTAACAATTGTTGAAATGGTCTGTTACAAGTACAAGTCCGGTATTCACAATTTACTTGAGTAAACGTTTTGGCATCAAGATATACTTACAGTACCAAAAGTAAAAGTACTCATTATGCAGAATGTCCCATTTCACAAGTTTTCAGATGTATAAAATGTAATAAAATATTTAGAAAATAGCAGACCTATTATAAGCTCACAACGTGTCGCAAGTTGTGAGCTTGTAGATCGTCTATTTTCAAATTGCCAAAGCATATTTGTAGGTCTGAAGTGGTTTTGTAAGTAACTAGTAACAAAAAAGTTTTTTAAATTTTGATTTAAAGAAATAAAATTAAAATAAAACATGAAAAGTTGAAATCTGGAGGAGATACGAGGTTTCTGCCCGACAGCGACGATGTGCATGTGTGTCAGCGAGTGCATGCTTGTGCCAGCAACTATATGCATGTGTGCGCGCACGTCTGAGTCTGTGCAAATTAGCAGCAGGTGCATACAAGTGAACGTGTGTTTGTGTGTGTGCCCTTGTGTGCATTTAGATAATGGTGTGTGTGCATGCGTGCGTGCGTGCGTGCGTGTGTGTGTGCGTGCGTACGTGCGTGCGTGCGTGCATGCATGCATGCGTTCTCCCATCATCAGTCATTGAGACAGAGATAAGCAACACAGCTGCAGCTAATAACATTAAAAAATGTGTGTGTCAGATGTACTCAAGGTGTATAAACGTGCAAGCATTGACAGTAGTCAA
>NC_137605.1:4515424-4536067 GCF_963280865.1 Gymnoscopelus braueri
TGTGCGCGCGCGCGCATGTGTGCGTGTGTGTGTGTACGCGCGCGCTTGTATTAATATACTTCTGAGCGCCAAAAGTCCACAAAAGCATGACAGTATTTGAGAATTAGACATAGTGAGGACCATTTTCTTGGTCCTCACAGGAGAAATTCTTGTTTTATGGTTAAAAATGAGGATAAATATTCCGGTTGGGGTTTAAGGTTAGGTATTTAGAGGTTATCGTTAAGGGTTAGGGTATTTAGAGCCCAAAAGAAGCGACTAGGCCACATGAGCACTTTAAAACGATACGATGCATTGTGAGCTTGTAGATCTGCTATTTAAAAAAGAAAATAAATAAATTAAAGTGGAACATTTTGAATATTCCACATAATTTCACACAACACAAATCTGGTATGGGCACAATCTGGTCCCTGGCACAAAATATTTTAGATGGGGGTGGTCGGTGGATAAATATTTAATAATGTGGGGGTCCTTGACATGCAAATGTTTGAGAACCACTGATTAGGAAACAATTAAGTCCAAATAAGCAACTAGACTTTAAGAAATAAGCCGTAAAAACCGCAACCGCCAATATTTATAAGCAAATAAGCGACAGGCCCAGAGTCGCGTATAATAAGCAAACATGGCAACGCTGGTGTGCGTGTGTGTGTGTGTGTGTGTGTGTGTGTGTGTGTGTGTGTGTGTGTGTGTGTGTGTGTGTACTGTGTGTACGGTGGGTGGCCTCAGAGAGGTCCTCTGTGTGCTTGCAGAGGGAGTTGCATCCCACCTGGGACAAATTAGCCCACACAGGAACAGCACGGCATCATGGGAAATTAATGATCAGCACCTTGCACAAGTGAGCTAATGAGTCCCAATATCTCACACACACATGCACACGCACACACATGCACACGCACACACACACACACACACACACATTACAAAGAGAGGGAGAGAGAGAGAGAGAGAGAGAAGGTGTGACATACAGCCAGGAACACGCTAAATATGTCACCACTAATAACACACATCTAATGAGCATACTGTACATACACAGAATACAGAAACCTCTTATCTCCATATTGTAACCTTTTGTGTTTTTTCGGAAATCAATGCCCTACTTGCGTGGCGATTTTTAGGGGGGCATGGGGGCAGTTGCCCCCCCTGGTGGCGGGACAATGTTTTTTTTAAATATATATATATATATATATAGTCATTTGTAACTTTATATTTACACTAATAGACACACAAATGTGATTGTGGTTTGTGAGATGTGCGCAAAAAGATAGGGGGCCAAGTAATTCAGCTTCCACATGCTTGCATAATGGCCATATAATGACCGACTTATAGCTTATATTATGTCCACATTATGTAAAGACATAATATATGCAGGCGGACAATTCCGAATATGTCACATATGAGAAACATATATGTTGCATGTTCCTTTTCCCCCCCTGGTGGCAGAGGCAAAAATCGCCTATGCCTACTTGAACACACAAAAATGATCAAATGTAGCAGATCCGCAAGCTCGAAACGTGGTGCAAAGCGACGCGTTTTGGGCTTGTAGATCTACTACTTTTGATGCTTTAGAATTTGAATCCTGAAAAGTAACAGTTTTGGGCATAATGAGCGACGATATAGAACATAGATAGATAGATAGATAGATAGATAGATAGATAGATAGATAGATAGATACTGGTCATTCATCATGGCTGCATGTGTCATCTCATGGCTACAATTATTGCAGTTTTTTTTTGTGTGAGTTATCTTATTTTATACGTCCACACGTAGATCTCTGTCGGTCTGAATCTAAAGCGGCTTACAGGCGCCTGAGTTGAAAATATTTTCTCTCTCGGCAGACAGAGGAAAGCGCCGCGCAGGCATGTGCGAGTGCAAGGTAAATGCCCAGCCACACACCAAGCTGGTGGAGTGACCAGGGGGAGGCAGTATAGAGACAGGATTACTGCATGTTTTTTGTGAGGGTACCTACCCTAGGCTAGGGGACACGGGGAGAACATGCAAACTCCACACAGAAAGGCCCTTTCACCAGCCCCACCTAGGGAATGGGCACTGATGACGCAGAGGAGAGAACACGCCCACATCGCCCCCGGAGGGAATCGAACCCAGGACCTTCTGCCTGTGAGACGACAGCGCTACCGACTGCGCCACCGTGCCGGAATTTGTACCATCCTCCAAAAAGGATGAATCATCCTCCACCATCGGCACATACCAGACATCTCTGAAGACGGGCCTTTCGCTTTGAGCTCAATGTTCTTCCAGGAGGTCTCTGGATCGAATGTCCACAGATCGTTGAAGCTCTCCTCAAAGTTGCTGCCACCAAATATGTACAGCTCTCCATTGTAGGCAAAGGCTGAATGAATCCCAGCGTCCTTCTGGTAGAAGCTGTGCAGCAGGTGTGCTCAGCCAGCAGTTGGTCTCTGTGTCAAACACTCTGATGTTGTAGAAGTCCCTCTTGTTCCCTTTGCCATCAAATACAAACATCTTTGTCCCGATGATGGTGGCAGAGTGAAATACTGAAACAGAGTGTCTGCTTGCAGATGTCATTAGTGAATCCAGTCCTCTTGTCGTCCATAAATACATGACCTCCAAAGACACAGGCAGAGCGGCCCTCCATCGCCCTTGGCACAGTGCCAGAAATCCTTGGCTTGAACCATCTGCGTAGCCGTATTTCCTTGATGTTGTTGCGGGTAGGCCGTGGATGTAGATGTTGAACAGTATTGGTGCCAGCACTGAGCAATGCGGGTCGCCGCTCTGGAGCATTCTCACCCTGCTGCTTTGGCCATTGCTGGTGTGGAGCCGAAAGCTGCGGTTGCTCAGCATCTCCATTATGAAGCTCAAACTCACCTTTGAGAAATCATAGAATATTAACCCGCCGATCACGGTAAAAGACGTAGCGGGGTCTCGTACACTCGGACAAGCCGCTGTGAGCATGTAGTTCGGATATTTTGAAAATGTTTGCCTCTTTCTTATATATATATATTTTTTTCTAGGTATTTAAAAATAGTCAATTCACTGTCATCTAGGGACCCCCTCAAAATCGTCCCGACCCACAGGTTGAGAACCACTGATGTATCTTATCTCCTCCTCTGTCTCCTACTCTCTCTCCCTCTCCTTCCCAGGTGTTTACATGGATGGAGAAACCCCTCTGTATTATAATAGACCTTTGATATTTTTGTGATCCCGATATTGTTTGTCTCATGTTTTTTTGTGATTGGTCATCCATCATGGTGGCATATGCCATCTCAGCACTGTTACTTTTATTATTGTTTTTCTTTGTCTTTTGTCAGTTATCCTTTAAATGGTTTTTTTCCCCGGTTGACTACAATGTTTTCCCACTTATAGTTTTCATTAGTTTTAGTTAACTATAATAACCTACGCCAGCTTAGGTAAAGGGATACATTCAATAAGTCACAGACACAAGAGGTTTTGCACGGAATGACGGTACAATAATCACGGGCACCTGGATCTCCAGGTACCTAAGTAATGTTACCATGACAACATGTTACCATGACAACCACACGCCCATTCCTGGCACCACCCTTTTTCTTCAAGCTATACCACTTTTTCAAAGACACCCCCTTAATCATACAACACACTGTGCACACTGTGCATCCCACAATCCCCCCCAAAACCCCAATGTCCTTTTGTGTGTGTGTGTGTGTGTGTGTGTGTGTGTGTGTGTGTGTGTGTGTGTGTGTGTGTGTGTGTGTGTGTGTGTGTGTGTGTGTGTGTGTGTGTGTGTGTGTGTGTGTGTGTGTGTGTGTTTACAGCTAGCAGAAACAGGTGGCAGGGTGGTGAATGGAGATGGCACTGTAAGGACTGCTTTCCTCTGTGGCCGCTCTGCCCACGTTGGCCTGGCGCACACACACACACACACACACACACACACACACACACACACACACACACACACACACACACACACACACACACACACACACACACACACACACATCCACACATGATCCTTACCCTCTGCCACAGTCTGAAACTAAAGGGCTTCACAGGACCACACTGTTCCATATTATTTACTTCTCTTTGTCATGGCTGCCAGTTCCCACCTGATGTCATGTGGGAGTCCACACTTCTGCAGGCCGCTAGCTTGCATAAGGTCTTCAGACTGGGACTCACATCTAAGATGTAGAGACAGGGTGTTTTGCATGCTCCAAAGAGGATGATACGATCACCCACTGTGCAACCAGACTTCAATGAACACGGGCCTTTCCCCTTGGGCTCAATGTTCTTCCAGGAGACGGTCTCTGAATTGAATTTCCAAAAATCGACGAAGGTCTCGTGAAAGTTGCTGCCACCAAATATGTACAGCTTTGTACACAAAGGCTGAATGATTCATGCGTTTGTCTGGAAGAAACTCTGCAGAAGGCGTGCTCAGCCAGCAGTTGGTCTCTGTGTCAAACACTCTGATGTTGTTGAGGTCCCTGTGGTTCCCTCGGCCCCCAAATACAAACATCTTTGTCCCAATGATGGTGGCCGAGTGATATGCTGAAACAGGTGGAGACCAAACCATTGTGGTGGTGTCCAGCTTGTAGATGTCATTAGTGTATCTAGTCAGCTTGTTGTATCCTCCATGGACATACATGACCTTCCCCAAGACACAGGCAGAGTGGCCTTCCATCGCACTGGGAACAGTGCCAGAAATCCCTGGCTTGAACCATCTGTGGGTGTCCACATCAAATGCATAAAGCACGTTGCAGTGCTCCCCCACAATACGTCTGTTGTCTGTATGTCAGCATTCACCGTTCCCCCCCAGATGTAGATAATATATTCTATCAGCACAGCTGTGTGGCAACAGCGCATGGAGGGAACCTCAAGGGGACGTTCTCTTCCAGTTGTCATTGGGGGTAACTTCTTCCATCGCAAAGACACTGTGTTGAAGACATGCACATCAATCTGATCCCTGTTGTACTTGTAGGTCTCCCTACTGACCCCACCAAAGGAGTAAACATTGTGCCGAACTGTTACAGCAGCATGGTATAATCTCTGGACCTCCTCTCAGTTTCACTGCCCAGTGAAAAATTTCACAAACCAGAACCTCTGTGGATCAGAGTGGATGTGTTGAGTCTTGTTCTGTCAAAGATCTTCCTGGATGCTTTCCTGAACGTTATTTGGGAAAAACAACAAAGACATCAGTCTGTCAAGAGCCTACCTATCAACAGTTGCAAACAGACCAGATTGATCACTGGAGTCCTATTTCATGGTCTACCCCATTATATAGTATATTGTGATGTCACAAGAAGCTTGGGTTTCCCGGGAAATGGTGAGGATTACATAGGTAATGGTGAGGATTACATACTGTAGGCACAAAGAACTTGAAGGCCAGTCTCTGACGTCAGTCCTCTATGACAGTGGTTCTCAACCAGTGGTCCGGGGACCACCAGGGGTCCTTGGGGGGGTACCAGGGGGCCTTTGATTGGCTAGAGGGACGCATGACGAAATAAAATCCTATAAATAGGTGTGTCACTTCAAAAGGCCATTTATGATTTTTGAAGTGAGGTAAGACAGGATCAATCAGTCTTCATAGAGAACACCTAACATTGGTCAAGCAAAGGCGCAGAAGGCCAAAGCTAAGAAAGCATACTCTTCTACAACAGTAACACAGAAGAGGACTATAGAGTTGAATTGATCCCACAACAAGGCCGAAGTCTTAATACTGTAACAATTGTCCACCTTGATCAAATACATTATGTAGCACTAGAGAAAACTGACATAGATCAAACACACCAATCAACTGCTGAAACTGTTCAAGACAATGAAGATGAAGAAGACAGACAAGCATTTGAACAAACCAGTCAATTACGACGACTCCCATATGACACATTGCTTCAAGAAGAACATTCTTTAGATGCAGACACTACATATTCAGTCGCCCCTGCAGAACACCAAAAACCACGCGCATTCTACCAAGACGACCCGTTCTACCAAGACGACCCGTGCTATTAAAATAGCACGGGTCTGCTGGCGGAGACTTGTGCTCCAAGGAGCACATTTTCTAGTTTTTAAATCTTGAAAATGTTCAAATATCTTTGAATATATATATTCTTTTTTAAAGCAAACATTTTTAACTCAAAAGCTTCTGGGGGTCCCGGGGACAAATCATTTTCAGATGGGGGTCCGCGGCCAAATGTAAATCAATGCAGGGGTCCTTGGCATGAAAAGGGTTGAAAAGCACTGCTCTATGACATTAGCAAAATGATGTCAGTACTGTGACGTCAGGCATCTCCAGTTGGGTTGGGTCAGCCCAAGCCGCCTGTCCATTGACCAATAAGGGTCCATTTGGTTACATTTATAGACACTCTCTGGGGCCCTATCTTGCACACAGTATTAGGCACCGTTCTATTATCAGTTATATAAGTTTATAACCGATGCAGTTGTCATTTTCACCCCCAGTGCCCACATTGCATAATTACCAAATAGTCTCGCACACATGGTCTTAAAATGAGGTGCGGTCTAATGCATCTAATACAGTATGTACAAAGAGAAAAGTAATTGGATTATACAGACTAGAGGTTTGGGCCGCTTTGCAGCCCTCACATCTAGATGTTTAATGTTGTCAGTTGTTCCTCTCCCCTCCCCTCCTCTCCCCTCCTCTCCTCTCCTCTCCTCTCCTCTCCTCTCCTCTCCCTCTCCTCTCCTCTCCTCTCCTCTCCCCCCCCTGATGTCTGACGTCCTGTCCCCCACCTGACCCCCGTGGACTTTGAATTCTCTACGTTGCAGGAATGATAAGTCTCTAAGGCAGCGGTTCTCAAACTATGGGTCGCGACCCAAAGTGGGGTTGCGGAAAGGTACCTTTGGGGTCGCGCATTGACAACCATTTTATGAAGAAAAAATGTGAAGGGGACTGTGATGAATGCTATTAGTGTTCATTGAGTACACCCTTGCAGTAGCCTATTCAGGCAGGGTTGTTATATAAGCCTGACCAGCTGTACCTACTTTGTTGATGAACATGGCCACAGTCTGAAACTAAAGAGCTTCACAGGACCACACTGTTCCATATTATTAAATTCTCGTTGGTTGTCATGGCTGCTAGTTCCCACCTGATGTTATGTGGGAGTCCACACTGCTCCAGGCTGTACTGAACAACCGCTAGCTTGCATAAGGACTTCAGACTGGGACTTAAGTCCACGATGTACAGATTCTCGTCTCCAGAGAGGATGATACGATCTCCCACCATGCAACAGCACAGACTAGAAGGACACGGTTCTTTCCCTTTGAGCTCAATGTTCTTCCAGGAGAAGGTCTCTGGATTGAATTTCCACAGGTTACCGAATTTCGGGTGGCAGTCGCTGGTACCAAATATGTACAGCTCTCCATTGTAGGCAAAGGCTGATTGTTGCCTCCGTCTGTCTGGAAACTGTGCAGAAGGCATGCTCAGCCAGCAGTTGGTCTCTGTGTCAAACACTCTGATGTTGTTGTTGAGGTCCCTATGGTTCCAATAGCCCCCAGATACAAACATCTTTGTCCCAATGATGGTGGCAGAGTGACGTGCTGAAACAGGTGGTGGAGTGCCTCTGGTGTTGATTAAAGACCAAACCATCACGGTGGTGTCCAGCTTGTAGGTGTCATTAGTGGATTGACGCCTAATGGATCCTCCATGGACATACATGACCTTCCCCAAGACACAGGCAGAGTGGTGTTCCATCGCCCTTGGAACAATGCCAGAAATCCTGGGCTTGAACCATCTGTGGGTGTCGACATCAAATGCATAAAGAACGTCGCAGTCCTCCCCCTCAATCCTTGACCTGCCACTACTAGTCATCATTCCATAAACATTTGATCAAGAATGAAGTTGTATTTGACAGGCTTCCCCATTATATTGTATGTTGTGATGTCACTAGAAGCCTGGCATTGCATGGTTGAAACATCTCCATATTTGGGTCAGCCAGAGCCGCCTGTCCATTGACCCATAAGGGTCCAGTGGTGTAAAGTAACTAAGTACATTTACTCAAGTACTGTACTAAAGTGCAATTTTGAGGTATTTTTTGCTTTACTGGAAAATTGCCAGTTTTCAGTGCTTCTACTCCACTACATCTCAGAGGTAAATATTATACTTCTACTCCAGTACAATTATTTGAACATTTTAGTTAATAGTTACTTTGAAGATTTTGATTATTATCACAACACATACACACAGTAACCACTTCAGCCCTATATACATTTCGGCCATTTCAAAATAGCCGATCTACAAGCTCACAATGCATCGCGATGCGACGCATTTTGTGAGCTTGTAGATCTGCTATTTTCAAAAGATTTGAAAAACTTGTGAAATGGGATATTCACTTAACTAAAACGTTTGAGTACTTTTTCCACCACTGCAAGGGTCCATTTGGTTACATTTATAGACTGTCTGGGCCCTATCTTGCACACAGCGTCAGGCACAGCGCAATTATCATTGCTAGTTTACAACCGATGCAGTTGTCGTTGTTGTCGTTGTCGTCTTCACATTCAAAAGATGTCCCTCTTTCCCCCATCCAGTCTCTGCCCCATTCCTCCTCCATTCCTCCTGTCCTCCGCTGTATCTCTCCATCGGCTAGTTGCCCATTCTCTCTCTCCCTTTGTCATCCTTTCTTTAACCCATTAAGACCTGAGGCCGATTCTATACAAAAGGCCTTCTAAATCTAGCCTGGTAAACCCTCCCTCCGGAAATCTCTTTTCCATTTGATTCCAGGAGTGAGTCTGGCCTGATCGCCCATTGTGGGGGTTTCTAGTGGAATTACCAGCTAACCGAGCCTATCAGCGTCGTCGCTCATCGTTCTGTGATTGACAGCTTACGTTGGCCAATCAGGGACCGACTGGTTCAGACTATGACATGACTAATGCGCGACGCTTAACCCTTTACCCACCACAACAACAAACATGGAGGAGCTAACTAGCGTTAACATCGACCGTATAAAAACAGCCATAGGTGAAGTAATTGCAGACATTGACTCAATTACAGCAATTAAACAAGAGCAGGAGTATGCACTTGTGGAGTTTATCGGCGGAAAAGACGTTCTTGCTATTCTTCCAACTGGATTTGGCAAAAGTCTTATCTATCAACTTGCACCGTTGGTGTCTAAGAAACTTTCCCCCGGCATCAAACCTATTTTCATCGTTGTTTCACCACTCATTGCGCTGATGGAGGACCAGATAAAAGAGGCATCAAAGCTAGGAATCACTGCTATGCAGCTTGGTGTTAACAGCGTCAGCGATACGGACATAGAAGAGGGACGCTACCAGCTAGTTTTCGGCAGTCCAGAGTCCTGGCTGAATGAAAAGTGGCTAAATATGCTGGAAAATCCTGTGTATCGTGAAAATCTCAAGGGGATAGTCGTCGACGAGGTACATGTCGCGTACAAATGGTAAATATAAACACATTTTATTTGTAGATATCCTGTTAGTGTGTATAGGTATGATTATTTGTGTTGTAGTAGACTACCAGGGAGTGGTTGAGTAACCAAGTAGATTTACTTTAGTACAAGTTTGAGGTACATTTCCTGGAGTATTCCCAATTGTCTGTACTTCCACTCTACTAAATCTCAAGGCAAATATGATGCTTTTTACTCCACTACAATTATTTAAAAACGGGACGTCTACTTAACAAAGTATATCTACATTGCAGTATTGATACTTTTACTTATGTAAAACATGTGAGTGCTTTCCCCACCACTGCTACCAGGACTAGTCATAATGTAGGCCTAATGTTATCTGTAAACACAAGTGGACCGTTAGGCTACCGGCTTCAAAGTGCACATGCTAATTAAAACTATGTCTGTCTTATTATTATCATCATCAGGGGAGAGGGTCCAAAAGGAAAACCTGCATTCAGAAAGTGCTTTGCAAAGCTTGGAGAACTTCGATCCATTGTAAAACCAGGTGAGTAAAATTGGCCCTGTAACTGTAGTGAGGTAAATAATGCAAATACAAATACATCACATTTAAACTGGGGATGGTCCCCAAAAAGAATCATATTTGCACTGGGGACCCCCAACCCTGACAAGCACTTTGAATGTACAAGTTGAGGCATTACATTTAGTTTGACTCGGGTCCACAGATAAATATTGTGAAAATAGCCAATCTACAAGCACACAGCTTGTAGATTGTGTTATTCTTGTCTTTAATAAGTTTATTTTCTAAACTTTTTTTATAGTATTAAAAAGTTCTTAGAAGGTGTGGTATCTGAACAGTGTGCAAGTCAAAACATATTAAGAAATGATACTAAAGACAAGTAAATACCCTCATAACATAATGTACAAATCTAAAGCCATATGCTAGCATTACTGGGATTACAGGTCTACTTTTGCATAGACAGGAGAAGACCATTTGTTAGAGAGGCTGGCTATGGGTGTGAAGTCTGATTTACATCCCTATTGTCAAGCTGAAGACATCACCCAGGCTCCCTGACAACAGTTGATCAAAGAAGTTGGTCAACAGGTGGGGGCTCTCCCCCACCCCCCAGTCTGTGTTCTAATGTAAATGTGAAATACAGTGCATAAAAGTAAACTGAAATGTGACTTTAGACTAGTACTGTCTCACACGCCGTGTGGTAGTTTTTAGCTTTAAATATATATCTATGTTTTGTAATTGCTATTGACAATTGTGCAATAAATAGCACTGTTGATTTGTGACATACCTTATGATCAATAAAATAAAAATGTCATGTATTATATTCTTCTGTCTTGTTCAGGCACACCAGTGTTGGCTGTGACAGCATCGGCAGACCTGGAGTCCAGAGACAGAGTCACCAAAATTCTACACATGGAGAATGCAAAACGGGTGATTGTGAGCCCCAACAGAACTAACATCCGGCTAGGACTGGCATCAACACCACGACGAGATAAACTACAATGCCTGGACTGGATAGTGGATGATGTTCGAGCCAAGGCAACATCGATGGCACCGATCATTATCTACTGCCGTGCATGGAAGGCAGTAGGAGAGGTGTTCTGCTATCTGAAAGCAGAACTTGGTGAGGATGCCTGGTTAGACAAGGACCCAGAGCAGAAGGCAGACACTCAACTGATTGGCATTTTCCATGCAAAGACTTTTCAAGACAACAAGGACAGAGTGATTAGTTCACTTAATGGACAGGGGGGGAATTGCAGAGTCGTAGTTGCCACAACAGCACTTGGGATGGGCCTCAACTTTCCCAATATCTCTCATGTGGTGATGTTTGGTCCACCAGATGACACAGAAGCGATAGTCCAACAGGTTGGCAGAGCTGGGAGAAATGGTCTGCAATCACACGCTGTTCTATACGACACAAAACAGTCAATTCGTGTGGATAAGGAAGTAAGAGAAATTGTTAAGACAGGCAAAACTAGCTGCTTCAGAAAAGCCCTGTATAGTCAGTTTGAGGAGAATACCCAAAGTCTTGAGCCAGGTCATCTCTGCTGTACATTTTGCCATAAGTTATGTTCATGTGATGCACCAGGTGTTTGTGTGGAGCCTATGCCCAGTTATGAGCTGCCGAAAAATCTTTTTGTACCTGTGAAGTCAAGGGAGGTGGGGCGTATTCAGAAAACATTACTCAAGGAAAAGTTAGATATAAAAATGATTTGGTTGCCCACAAGCCATACCTCTTCACTAGCCAGGCAGCTTGTACAGGATTTAGCAGTGAGTTGATTGTTGTCGTTTTGGCAAAATGTGCACACATCTTCGACTTGGATTACATTGTTAACCACCTTCCTGTCTTCGGCCGCAAACATGCAAGGGCCATATTACGAATGACCAATGACGTTTTTCATGACATTGAAGATATGCCGCCTGACTCCCCCCCACAGCAGGCAAGATCTCGTAAGACAGATATGTATTTCCGTGGACATTTTGACAAGGAAGGTGCAGATGCAGACTGTCTATCCAATGAGGATTCAAATTCCAGCTCAAATGATGACATTTGAAGTTGGCCTGGGCACGAAATGTAGTTATATTTTGTTTGAAGTCACACTTTTGTACTTTTCTGAATGCAACTGAATAAAGATTTCATTGTTGGATACTCGATTTTATTGTGTTGTCAATTTAGATAACATTAATAGTGCTAGACCAGTTGTTCTTAACCAGTGGTCCCTGAGGTAGTTCCAGGTGGTCCCCAGCTAATTGGAGTTTGTAACCAAATGGACCCTTATAGAGCTTTAACTCTTGAGTGTAAAATTAAACAAGAATTACATTGTTAAACATCAGCATTACTTAATTAACAAGAAGTCTACACAATTATGGAATGTAGAAGTTATTTCGGTAAACGTTTGCCTGTCATCTCTATTGAACCACATATATACAGCATGGAATTATGGAGAAAATCTTAACTATCAAAATGTTTTGGGTCCGAGAGGTAAAATATCATCTAGCTTGGGGGTTAGGTAATAAAATGTTTTCCCCTAGACCAGGGGTCTTCAACCTTTTCAGGCCAAGGACCCCCTAACTGAGAGATTAAGCAGGGACCCCCACACATATTACATAAAATTGTGTTGCAGATTAAAGCTTTTATAGACGTTGGATTCATGTCAATGTGTATTTTCAGACATAATGACTTAAACCGTCAATACTTATTAACCTTTCACTCTATTCATGGCCAGCTCTTTTTCCCTCTGCCGAAAATAGCCGATCTACAAGCTGAAGTAGATCGGATGTTTTTGGCTAAAGTTGTCCTTAGAATAGGGATGCTAGGTTCAAGTGGTTAATGTAAAATAAAAATTATCCTATCAGAGATTTGGCAGACCCCCTGTAGCAACTCTGAGGACCCCCTGTTGAAGACACCTGCCTTAGACAGTCGCAATGAGTCACAATGTCTGTTTCACTGATCAACCACTATGATGATAAATGTAAATGACTTCAACATCAGAAAGGAGCCTTTGTACATGCGGTCTCTTCCAATAAATGTATTTGTGGATGACCGACGACTGCCTGGAACTCGGTGACTTAATTTCAGCAAGGGCTAAGAGTTTTGCACAGCTTCTGTACAGTTACAGCAATAGCTGGTGACATTTTACATTCCTAAGAAAGTACACATACTCTACTACGTCTCCTTTGAGACTGTCAATTGCTGTATTAACACAATAGTGCTTTTTAAGAAATCCCAAGTTGGTGTTGCAAGCATTTTTATTTACAAATCAAACAAATGTAATTATAAATTCTAAAAAAAAAGCAACATTTACATCGATACAAATAACATACTGAATGGAAAGGACAAATGGTAATCCTACATTCGACCTTAGATAAGCTAAAATATGTCCCTGTAAAAACAGTTTAGTAGTAAAGTCCCATTACAACGGGAAAGAATCTGTCTTTTACATTTTTTTATATTATATATATATATTTGTTATATATATTTGATATGATGTTTGATTTTTTTTAAATAGTAGATTTACAAGCTCACAGCGTGTCACTTCGTGTCGCACTGCAAGCTTGTACATCTGCTATTTTTGAATTTTTTTAGACATCACGGCTGGGGAGTGGGACAGTAACAAGTCACATTTCAGTTCAATTCTTATACTGTCGCTCACATTAGAATAACAGGCGGGTGCATTTGTGTGTGTGATCAGATCAACTCCTTTGATCAGGTCCTGAATGTTAATGTCTCTCTGGCTGCTTCCTGAGCGAGTGTCCCACCCTGCTGTTGATAAAATATAAGCAATAATGTCCAATATACGACACAGGCAAATGCACCTGTGATATGGGTGACACCCAGAAAATCTGGGCAGTTTCACATGGGAACTTTTCTCCAGTCTTTCAATCTATCTGTCAGCCACCGATAAAATTCTAAGGGATCTAATTTGGCCAAGAGGTTCTTGTCAAAACCGGAGAAGGCCTTGAATTCTCTACCGGGATGACTTGCAAAGAGCTCTCCCTCCAGGGCAACCTCAACAAGTGCACGGATGTCCCTTGTCTTGTCAGGGGTGCGATGCATGCCACTTTGCTGTGCCACTCCGAGCTCAGTGTCTGTGGCATCCAATAAGTGCTTGAGGACACAGAGGGACCTACTGATTCTGCTAGCAGATCTCTCGTTCAGGTTACTTCCAAGGCCCTTTAAGAAAGACTTACAGAAATTGTTCATATGTTCCAGGTGTAAGTCCAGGCTGATGTTATTTCCTGTCCCCCCCTTACTGTTCCAGAATCTGTTCCATGTGACGCTGTGGGCCAACTTGGGTGGAAGAGTGGCATTCAGTTGGACCGATAGCAGGAAGGTGCTGTAGGCATACTGAGTGTGACCATAGGCGTGATAAATCATAATGGCCACTTTGTACATACTCAGCAGCCTCTCGCCATCTCCTTCCCTCACAGCATCCCGGAGGTTCAGCAAAAAAAAGCCATAGCTTAATCGTGCCACTGAATGCTCTTGTTTGTGGTCCCTGGTGGAGGTGGGTAGGGAGGTGGGTACATCTGGTTGTACCTGGAGGTTGTGGGTTTTGAGCTCGTGTGTAGCGCGTGCCTTGCTGTACTTGTACACCTTTGGGCAGCCTTCCATGCGGCACCTAAGCTGTTTCTGTGGAGACAACAGAGGGAGACTTAAAAGAGAGACAATGGAATACAGTGTGCTATGCCTAAGACAGCTGGTGCGACAAACGTGGTACAGTCAAGCGTGTTTTTATTTAATCGTGTCATATAAAAATAAGGAAGGATGCTTAAATAGGTTATCAATAATATCTTACAATATGGTTCACATATTTTTCTTGCTAGCTCACATACATACATACATACATACTGACCCATTTAGTGTAGACGGCACGGCCACATCTTCAAAGGTGTATAGACAAAATACTATTATGCAAATATGTTTAATATAATATAATAATATATACCTTAGGTTGTTGATCTTCAGCCATAACCACTGTTGCAATGGCTGATGTGGTGTCCGTGATGTTGATGTAGGTGTCCACAACTAGAGCCACTTTGTCATGCAGCCAGTCCCTCTTCTCCTCTGATGAAGCATCCCTTACGTGGTCTGGAACGAATCCCTCTGGGATTTCTGTTAACGGAAGTGGCACAAGAAAAAAGAGCATCTTGAAGGAAATACTTACTAGATGTTAATCCAATTTGGGAAGGAAATGTTAATGAAAAATTTATTATACCAGTGACATCCTTCAGCCCAAAATGGGTCATTGCTGCTGCCAGGAACAGTGCTGCTGTGTCTTTATCCACAAACTCTTTGTAGGCATTGAATGCAGAATGTGGGCCTTTCTTTGCATTGCTGCACCTAAGACGTATTAAGAGTTTGAGATGATTAAGATTGCACTATACTGTGCCTCTCTCTCCCTCACAGACACACACAAAAACATGGACAGTTATACAATGAAAGAAGAATAAAGTAACCAGTTGAAACTTTGATACCGAGCCATAGTGGCTGGTGTTCAATGGAAAAAGGACAACAGAAAACTCTCACAGCACACTCTCTCTCTCACACACACACACATGCATACAGACAGTTGATACCGAGGCGAAATTCATGGGGGCCGGTGATCACTGCAGAAACACACATGCACGCGCACACGCACACACACACACACACACACACACACACACACACACACTGAAAGAAGAATACACTAACCCGTGGAAACTTTTCATACCAAGCCTGAATTCATGGCGGCTGGTGTTCACTGGTTACAGGACAGCATAGAAAACATCTCTCACTCACTCACACAAACACATACGCATGCACACGGACACTAGCCTGGTAAACCCTCACTCCGGAAATCTCATTTCCATTTGATTCCTGGAATCAAATGGAAATGAGATTTCCGGAGGGAGGGTTTACCAGGCTACACGGACACTTGATGCCAGGCCAAAATTCATGGGGCCGGTGTTCACTGAGGAATAAAAAGAACATACAGTTAAACAGGTAAAAAACAGAGTAAATTATGAGCATTCAAGTAATGTGAACTAATTTTGAATATGAACAGTTAAATTTTCAGTGAGATGGTTTTACAAACCTGAGCTTGTTCATGTTTGACAGCAAGGTACCGTGGTCTTTGGCAGATGCGTCTTTGAAGAAGACTTTATGATATATCTGAATGACATAGCAGAAACATATGTTTGAAGATTACATCTATGCATTGGTAATTGATTTCTAAATTAGTAGAATGCATTTTTTTTCTTTAATGTGTTTTTTAAATGGTAATCAAACAGTTAAATTTGCATCTACATTTTCTTTTATTACTTATTCTCTTAGACAAGGGCATTGTGCTTTTCAATAAAAACATATCCTTGAAGTCAGATTTTTCTCATCGTTACTAGGTGCTACAAACTTCGAAGCCCCTACATGCTATTTGATTTTAGTATTGGACAAATAAATAATTTCCTGAACCATCTGTAGACTTTTTCGATTGACTCACTTCAAAGAGATTTCTAATAGCGTGCCAATCTTCAAACTTGAAATGCAGTCCTTCAAGTCTCTGTTCGGCTGATCGTCCGTCTGCAAAGCACCACTGTATGTTGCGACTGGCACCTTCAGTCAGCCTGTCGCCTCCAACCAGGAGGGTTGCCATGCCATCCTTACCCTGTGGAACATAGCTACAAAATACACAAAACTCTTATCACACCATCGAGCCACACCCTCTCTCTCAAACACTCATACAATTCACATTTGAAAGCACTTACTTGCTCTGGATATGCAGAAGAATGTCTGCCAGGTCACTAGACTGGCTCTCATTTTTAAAGATGAGACCAAGGGGATGCTATGAGGAGACAATATATTGTATTATAATAAGACAGGCTTATGTCTATAGCCGTACACAGTGACAGTGAAGGTGAATTACATTGTTTAGCTAAACAGTACTTACATGGGTGGAGGCCTTAGACATGTTCTCCAAGTATTCATGTGGAATGTGACGGACCACACGGTCACTCAAGGGCTTGAAGGCGTCAAGATGTTGGGTGAGGATTCTGGCTCCGAGGACAATGAATGCACTTCGCATGCTGTTTTGATCGTCCTCTGACGGAAGAGAGTCCAGAATGTCGTACTCTGTGACAGACTGTGGTGGTTTCTCGTTGCTGAGGTGGTGGGTGGGTACTCGGTCTTCCACAGCAATATGGTGAGTCCAGTGTATGGATTTGTTGGTTTGATCTATTGACTGGTGGTGTGTGGGCATGTAGAAGTCCAGATTGTCCAGTATTACTGAGTAGCTCGGTGGTGGCTTGGTTGACTCTAGGCTTACTGGTGGTGACGCAGCTTTTGATGATGGCAAGACATGGGCATCTTCAGCTGGCATCAATAAACCGTAATCCAGTAATTCACTGGTCTGCGGTGAAGTGCTTGTTAGGACATCCATGTCCTGGATGTCCTCTGTGACACTTGAATCTTTTGCGGCTTCACTGCCCTGCTGTGAAGTGGTTGGTTCCTCCTCCATGTCCTGGATGTCCTCTGTGACACTTAACTCTTTTGCGGCTGAAGTGCTCGGTGTTGCTCCTTCTATTAGAAAAACAATAAAAAAATATATTAGGAAATCATTAAAAACTATTACATTTACGGCTCTGTAAACGAAGAATAAAAAAAAGGCACAAAATAAATGTCAGAGTGTAAAAATCCTGTTCCTCTTACCAGACAAGTCAAGCATTTCCATACATCTCCTTATGTCCCCATCTCAGTCTTGCTGGGGGTTGAGGAACAATTCGTTTGCAGCTTTGAGCTGCTGAAGTGCATCACCACACGTGTCTGCCAGTGCACGTTGTTTCCTGACTGCTGTGTCATGGTTGGTTGAAATCCCTAACTTGCAGAGTCTTTGAAACACAGCCTTTTTTGCACCACCATACTGTAGAACACTGTTTATGTAATATGCAAAAGCAGATGGGAGTTTCTCATTTCTTCCTCTCAAGAGTACAGATGCAGCAGCACAGGTTTTAAGTGGAGACTGGTGTGTGATGGTGGACAACAGTGAGAACAGAAATGGAGCCCGACGCTGGAGATCTGACTCCATCTTGGCAAATGAGAAGGACTTCAAGTCTTTGGGAGAACAACGAAAGAGCATGAAATCTCCTTTAGGATGGCAAAGTCTCTTGCATTCTTCGTCTAGGGGACCAAGCACAGATTCTTTGATTTTGTTCAACAGCATGTCATGTTTCATGATGAGGTTAGCAGCAGTTGACCATTTCTCCTTTGCAATATTTTCCACAATCCCTGCTGCAGATGTAGGGCATTTCAGTGTGGCTGGTTTAGCTGAAGGGTATTGAATCATTACCTGAAAGATTAAACAGAGAGTGCATTACTATTTACAGTATTGTTGACTGAATAATATTAGGTTTATATTGGTTACAGCTTCTGTTATCAATAAACAGGTAATGATAATAGGCTTTTGAGCTATACATTTCCAATCTTTTATCATAAAAAGACAATTAAACAAAACAAAATTTTCTTACTCCATATTTTCAACAAAAAATGGTATGCAGAGCATTGCAGACCAAAGAGAACGTGGAATGGCCAGGTAAAACTTAGTCAGTTGTAAATTTAAACGGGAAAATAGCAGCAAAATGCTTGATCTAAGTGAAAACCTTCTCTCTCATTGTTAACTTGCTTGACTGAAAGAATGTTGGTGCTGTTCAGTGGTGGAAAGTACATGTAAGTACATGTACTCAAGTACTGTACTTAAGTAGAGGAATTTTTACTTTGCTGGGGTATTTCCATTTTTCTATACTTTTACTCCACTACATCTCAGAGACAAATGTTGGATTTTTAATCCACTGCAATAATTTGAAAAATTAACAAAATTAGTTACTTTGTAGATTTTGTTTATGATCAAAACATACATTAACCATTTCAGCCCTAAATATATTCTGGCTATTTGAAAATAGCAAATCTACAAGCTCAGATGCAATGCAACCTGAGCTTGTACATCTGTTATTTTCAAAAGGGGTTTCTACGTTTGGGAAACTAGAAATGGGACATTCTGCATAATGAGTACTTTTACTTTTGTACTTAGTTTAAGTGTATTTTGATGCCAAGACGTTTGTACTTTTAGTCAAGTAAATTTTGAATTCCGGACTTTTACTTGTAACAGAGTATTTCTACATTGCAATATTGATACTTTTACTTAAAAACCTTTGGGTACTTTTGCCACCACTGCAGAATTACCTCTGATACTGACGAAAACGGTAATAAATAGCATTACATTAGTACATCGTTGTGAACTTCTTACCTCTAACACACTTTGTCTTGTCCCAGGGGTTTTTAGTGGCGTTGTTTTGCGATTCGGTGTTGGGGGATGGTGCCTTTGTCTTTTGGCTGCCCGTGGTGTTTTAGAAGGCGATTCTCTGGTCCGTTTCTCCGTTTGAGGTGGTGTAGTTTTAGGTGTTGTTGGGGGTTGGCTCGCATCGGCCGGTTCGGAACCAGTCTCTTCAGAAAGTTTCCACTTGTTGAGTGTTAATATCGACTCCTCTACTGTTTTAACCAGTCTGGAGCACTTCGTGCAAATACGAAAGGATTTGACCTCCTGTGACTGCAACTTTAAACCAACTGAGGCCAGACGCTGAAATAAGCTTTTGTTGTCAGGTCCTTCACGTTCGAAAATCTTCTTGGTGTTCGTTAAACGACCGCCTTTACGACAATTCTCTTTGCAGAGCCGGCAAAAATCGTGCACATCTGATTCAGCCATAACTAATAATAAATGGATACGGTAGGTTAATACTATGCTTGCAGTTGCTAACGTTGCTTCTCTCTGCCTGAGCCAGTGAGCCTACTACTACTAGCTAGTGGACTAACGCGCGTTGAGATGACGTCACTTGTTTTGGTACGCTGATTGGCTGAAGGAGTTGTCAATCAACAGTACTACTTCCGCACACGTCCAAATCCCCACAATGGGCGATCAGGCCAGACTCACTCCTGAAATGAAATGGAATTGAGATTTCCGGAGGGAGGGTTTACCAGGCTATTCTAAATCAGTAGTTCTCCACACACACACACACACACAAAGCAAGTGATAGAAGCGGCTGGGCACCACTCAAACAGTCCATTCTGTGTGTTTATATACTCTACATGTGTTCAGTGTTATTGCTACTCTAAATTAAATATCCATCCATCCATCTAGCCATCGCCACAGGCTATCGCCGTCAAATTAAGTAGCATTGTGTTAAAAAAAACATATCTTTGAACTTGAAAGCCTCCTGTATCTTTCCCTTGTGGCGCTGCAAAGTCAAATAAATCACATCAACTACAGTATTTTAGAGAGCTGCACAGACAGAGAGCTGGAACAGTGAACTATTTCTGCGCCAAGCGTTGAGGAACAACATACTGTAAGCCAGCCTTTCTTACCGGAACTTTGTCTAGGCTGTGTGCCTGTGTGGTCGCATAGCAACATTCAGGGTGCAGGCAGGCGTCACAGGACAGAAAGGGGGGGTTCCTTGAGAAATATTGCACCAATGCACATTTTGTTTACATACTGTAACATCATGAGCTTGGCCTAGCGCATTGGTTCTCAAAGTGGGGTCCGGGGACCCCCAGGGGTCCTTGAGGGAGTTCCAGGGGGTCCCCAGCTAAATGATAGATAGTTAGGAACCAAATGGACCCTTATAGGTCTGTATTTCTGATTTATATACTTTTATTTCTACTCCACTACATCTCAAGGTCAATTAGTGTAGCCGACTTTTTACTCCACTACAATTATTAGAAAACTTTAGTTACTTTGTAGATTTGGATTATCATTACAAAACATACATTAACCACTTCATTTA